>NW_017672522.1:0-692 GCF_001879085.1 Nicotiana attenuata
TAAGAAAACCAAAGGCTTATTTCAAACATTGAAAACAAGAAGCTATGAATCTCAAATAAGAAGCTAAGAATGAAAAACATGCGGAAAGTAAAATGAATATATACAAGAGGTGATTTGAATATGCAATAGATGTGATGAATATATACAATGTAACATAACTTTATATACAGGCCCAAAGTAGAACAAAAGTGCGATAAATGTACGAAATGTTAAAATTATATACAACCCAAAGATGAAAAATCTAGAAAGCATAAAAATGTCAAATATATACAGTCATCCAAAATGTAGGGCCTAACCCCTCAAATGAAAGCTGGCATTGTCCCCAATGCCAACTAAAGGATATAGGGACTCCCTATGGCCTGTTTGTCTTCATGGGCTCCTGAGTGGTCCCAAGGTCCTCACTGTGCTCGAGAACCTCAGAGTGGTTCCCGGTAGTCTGCTGCTGTGCTGTTGGGACCTGGGCCTGGACCTGGACAGGCTCTGGAAGTGAATCCTGTGGCTGACTGAAGGAAGCCTCTGGTGGGTCTGCCAACTGGATGACTGCATCATCCGATCTGGGAATCATCCTTCTCCTCTTGGGAGGCCTTTGAGAGTGCTCCCGCCGGGGATCAGCTGCTGGTACTGGGTCCTGGAGCAATAAATCAAAAGGCAACTGATCTGCCTTAAATCTATCAACATCAGCTCTCAGCTCC
>NW_017672522.1:1829-14339 GCF_001879085.1 Nicotiana attenuata
CTCAGCACCTACTGCACCCTCTCCAGATAATGAAGCTGTGGGAGAGGTGGAGTATTCCCCACTACCTTCACCTGAGCCATCAGACGACCCAGAAGAAATGTTCACTGACGCTTGGGAAGTGGGGGATACTGGAGGTGTGTCTCTTAGCCTATACCTCTCTGGCCAGTCAGGGAAGTGTGTTGGTACTGAGTCTGAAGATATCTCCTGGGAAGGCTCATACTCACTTCTCGATGAGTGAGAAGCAGCTCTATCAGCAGCCTTTATCGCCTTTCTGGTTGCTTTTACTGCCTCCCGAGCTTTGGGAGTCAATTTTATCATTTTCTGTTTCCCTCCCCAGGAGGATTCTCCTCTGCCCGGTTGTTTACCTCTTTGTTTTACCATTGTCTGCCAACACGATTCAATTGACTTGTTAGTATCAGTTGCAACAGTTAAGAACAGAGTTGCAGAATCAGACAAGAAAAATTGCAGAAGTGTTGCAGCAGTCACACAGTGCAGACCACACAAAATGGTGTGCGGCCGCGCTGAGGTCTCCGCGGACCGCACAAAATCAACCGCGGTCCGCATAGAGGTGGGGTTCAGACTACCCACTCTCTGTATCTAGGCAGTGCGGGCCGCACAAAATGTAGTGCAGCCGTAGTGCCTTATGTTCAGCACTCAGAATTTCATCAATGCGGTCCGCACAAAATGTAACTGCGGACCGCACAAGGGCACCGCGGACCACACAAAAATGACCGTGGTCCGCACTGAGTGCCCAGTTGTGGCACTAAATTAGGGTTCATGTATTTTGATTTTTGGGTCCAATTTTTCACCTAATTAGTGTGCCTACATGTTTATCCATTGATTTTAACTATCTATGTCTATTTTAATCTAAAAATTAACAACCCTAACCTACTCAATTGAAGAAAAATACAGGAAGCATAGAAAGGGAACAAAGAAAAACAGAAATTAGAAGAAATTGACAAAAATTGAATAATTAAAAGGCAAGTAATGGTACCAAATGTGAGATGAAACGAAGAGTGACAAGTCCACACAGTTAATTACAAGCAAAGGAATGATGAACAGTGTTCTAGGGCTCTGAGATGCAAAGGTTCGAAAAGTGTAAAAGGTGGGCCTCAAGGACTATTTATAGAAGGGATTTTTACCTTCCTATACCATATATGAAATCTTATTACCCTCAATGTTTAAGGTTTGTGTTAACTACATTTCAGCATACCAAATTACCATTTATATACCATAATTCA
The DNA here is from genome assembly GCF_001879085.1 of Nicotiana attenuata. Lineage (NCBI taxonomy): Eukaryota > Viridiplantae > Streptophyta > Magnoliopsida > Solanales > Solanaceae > Nicotiana > Nicotiana attenuata. Next base: position 3,071 of record NW_017672522.1, read on the forward strand.
AATTAGGGATATAATTAAGGGTGCATTTATATTAGGCGCTAATTTAGGACCGTATCTTCCCACATTTACCTTTACCCCCCCCCCCCCCTTTTGGAGATGGACAATAGCATCAATAATCTTCAGATTAGTTCTCATTTACTTCCCCAAAAACCTTAACTTAGCGACCGTATCTTCATATTAGTTCTTATTTACCAATTCTCTATTTACACGTACAAAACATCAATGTATTATTACTTTCACTGACCTCTTTTTTTTGTTTTTTTTTTGTTTTTTTTTTTGGGCAGTGGCTGAAGGTTACTAGTTAACACAGTCGATTGAAACTCGAAGAAGAAGAAGAAGAAGACATATTTCCAGAAATTGTAGATAAGTTGTAGAAAAATTAAAAAAATAGTAGATAAATTATAGACTGTTTTTTGCAGAAGATTTTGTAGAAGCTTTAGTCGTTTTGGATTTGTGAAAACAGAAAACAATGCATCTACAATCAGAATACAAATAATCTACAATTTATCTACAAGATATCTACAAAATGGATACATTGAATTTTAATATCCCAATTCCCATTTCAATTGTAGCATAATTGGCATTTTCGACATAATTGTAGAAGATTTGTAGAAGTTTTAGTCTTCCCAATCTACAATTTATCTATAATTTATCTACAATTTATCTACAATTCTACAATTTAACTACAATTTCTGGAAATATGTCTTCTTCTGCTTCTTCGAGTTTCAATCTGAAATTCAGTCAAAACCAAGTCTAATCTTCACCAAAACCCCTCAAAATTGAGATATAAACTCCTAAACATATTCCGAATTATTTACAACAACACCCAATCGAAACAAATAATGATTTTTGAATACCCAAATTTGAATTCAAAGCTTTCAAGGTTTTTAATGGCTATCAATGGTGGAAAATATATGGAATAACAGATGAAGATGAAGATGAAGAACAGAAATCTCCTTTCCGTTTCAATATTCTTCTCCTAAATCTGTTCAGAATATTCACGCCAAATCTGTTCAGAATATTCTTCTCCTAAAATATAGCTCGCATAAATAGGAAGATACAACTGCTATTAATTAGCTTTTAATGATTGGTACAAAAACTGTAGAAATAATGTGGACTGGACGGGTAATTTAGGAATTATACACATTTTTGGTAATAAGGTTTCATATATGGTATAGATAAGAAAAAAATCCCTTTATAGAAAAATCCCTGGGGCCCAGTCTCACCAACAGTGCGGACCGCACAAAATGGACCGCGGTCTGCACTGCACAACTTGATTCTACGGTCCGCACAAAATGGACTGCGGCTGCAGAGGTCCACTGCGGACCGTACAAAATGTAGTGCGGCCGCAGTGGCAAACTTCAGAGAGTTGTATTTTTACTCTTTCTTCAGTGCGGTCCGCACAGAATGGACTATGGCCGCACTGACAACTTCAGAGACCTGCTCATTTTTTTCCACTATGTTCTACACTGCATCAACACAATCTTGTAACATCTCACAACCAGTTAGCCCGAAAATCAATCCTACACTACAGTGAAAATCAAACAAAAACAAGAAGAAAACACATAGGTTGCCTCCCAAGAAGCGCCTGATTTAACGTCGCGGCACGACGCAAGTTACCATCACATCATTTGAAATGAAGGAGTGCCACCACATGGCTGTCATCGATTTTTCCAAGATAATGCTTGACCCTATACCCATTCACTCTAAAAACTTGCCCGCTTTTGTTCTTTAAATCAAGGGCACCAAACGGGGTCACACACACTACTTCAAATGGTCCGCTCCACTTTGACTTTAGCTTTCCCGGAAACAACCGTAACCGAGAGTTGAACAAGAGCACCAAATCACCTACTCAAACTCCTTGCCACGAGCATATTTGTCATGAAGGTGTTTCATCTTGTCCTTGTACAAGGACGAACTGGAGTAGGCATGGAAACGGAATTCATCAAGTTCATTAAGTTGCTTGAGAAGTTCAAAGGCTTGCATACATCCCTCATCAAACACGAACTTTGCATCCTTTTCTAGCAGCTTGCATAAAGGATTCACTACCTTTGAAAAGTCCTTAATAAACTGCCGGTAGAACCCCGCATGCCCAAGAAAACTTCTAACCCCCTTGACAGAAGTGGGGGGAGGAAGTCATGAAATCACCTCAATTTTGGCTTTGTCAACCTCAATACCATTCTTTGAAATTTTATGACCCAACACTATGCCCTCCTCAACCATGAAGTGGCATTTTCCCCAATTTAGCATAAGATTGGTGTCTTCACACCGGGCCAATACTCTATCCAAATTGTTCAAACATTCGTCAAAAGAATCACCCACAACACTGAAGTCGTCCATGAACACCCCCAAAATATCTTCCACCATATCGGTGAAAATGGCCATCATACACCGTTGGAATGTTGCCGGTGCATTGCACAACCCAAAGGGCATCCGAGAGAAAGCAAAGGTGCCATATGGACAAGTAAAGGTTGTCTTCTCCTGATCTTCGGGAGCTATCAAAATTTGATTGTACCCTGAATAACCGTCCAAGAAACAATAGAAGGCACGCCCAGCAAGACGATCAAGCATCTAGTCCAGGAAAGGCAATGGGAAGTGATCCTTGCGGGTCACCTTGTTCAGCTTGCGGTAGTCCATGCACACCCTCCATCCGGTCAGTGTCCGGGTTGGAATAAGTTCATTATTTGCATTGGTCACCACGGTCATACCACCCTTCTTCGGCACACACTGCACCGGAGAAGTCCATGAGCTGTCAGAGATAGGATACACCACGCCTGCATCTAACCACTTGATTACCTCCTTTTTCATAACTTCTTGCATTTCCTCGTTCAACCTCCTTTGATGTTCCAAGGAGGGTTTTGCATCATCTTCCAAAATAATCTTGTGCATACAGAATGCGGGGCTTATTCCCCGAATATCAGCTAGAGTCCATCCAATTGCCTTTTCCACTTTTTGAGCACCGCCAATGTGGCATTTACCTGCATGTTAGTAAGACAAGAGGAAAGACTAACTGGTAAAGTTTAATTAGAGCCCAAGAATTCATACTTGAGGTGTGGAGGTAATGACTTCAACTCCAACACCAGGGGTTCCTCAATTGAAGGCTTCGTTGGAGGGGTCTTTCTATTTTCAAGATCCAAAGAGAGTTTCCTAGGCTCATAAGAATAAGAGCCCATTCCATGTAAAGCATTCACGCACTCCACTCGGCCCGCATCATCATTGACATAAAGATTCAACAATACGGCCTCCAAAGGGTCCTCCACATTGATCATTGCACTGGTATCATCAATTATCACAGCCGTGACAAGATCCACAAATGAACACACTTCTGTACAATTGGGCTGCTTCATTGACTTGCACACATGAAAAACGACCTTTTCATCACCCACCCTAAAAGTGAGTTCCCTTGCTTCCACATCCACTAGAGCCTTCCCCGTAGCCAGGAAAGGTCTCCCAAATATGATCGGGACGTCATAATCTACCTCACAATCCAAAGATCACAAAATGAGCTGGCAAGATAAATTTGTCCACCTGGACGAGCACATCATCAACAATACCCAATGGTCGCTTCATAGATCTGTCTGCCATTTGTAATCGCATGAAAATTGGCCACGGTGGCCCAATACCCAAAGTCTTGAAAACTGTGTAGGGCATTAAGTTGATGCTTGCCCCAAGATCACATAAAGCTTTAGCAAAGTCTGCACTCCCTATAGTGCAAGGGATAGTGAAAGCACCGGGATCCTCTAACTTCGGAGCCATTGATTGTACTATAGCACTAACTTGGCAGGTCATCTTGATAGTTTCACAGTCCATGGATCTTTTCTTTCTCACCAAATCTTTCATGAATTTAGCATAGCCAGGCATTTGCTCTAAAGCCTCTACCAAAGGAACATTAATGGATAAGATCTTTATCATGTCAATGAACTTTTTGAATTGATTCTCATTTTTCTGCTTGGCTAGCCTCTGAGGATAAGGGGGAGGTGGCCTAGGCAAGGGTGCCTTGGCTTTTGGCACAACCGGCTCCGGCATGTCAACTACGTGCTCCCTAGACGGGTTCACGTAACTTTGTGTTTCCACCTCGGCATCTTGAATATTGATCCTCACTTCTTCATTCACATTTTCATCAACCACATTCTCAACCACCAAAGGAACTTCATCTTCTTGCAACTCAACTTCATCACCCAAAACTTGCTTTTGTTTGGAGGCATTCACATCACCGCCTCATCCACTCCTAGTGGTCACAGCCATAACATGATTGTTCCCTCCCTTTGGGTTCACTACCGTATCACTTGGCAGAGCACCCTTAGTTGCACCTCCAAATTTCTAATAGAGGTATTGTGAGAAGCCAATTGAGCATCTGCATCCGCATTCTTCTTCATCATTTGTTCGAACATCATTTCAATTCTACCCATTTCATTGTTGGATGTACTAGGACCCTGGGATGGAAAAGGTGGTGGGTTGCTCGGTTGTTGGTACATTGGGGGCCTTTGAAAGCCTTGCCCCTGATTTCCTTGGTTATTGTTCCATCCACCTGGTTGTTGTTGTTTCCACCCCAATTGTTGTTGCCCAAGTTTCCCTGATTGTTCTGGTTGTTATTTTGATTTCCCCAATTGTTGTTCCCTTGTTGTTGATTGTTCCAGTTATTGTTGCCTTGTTGTTGGTTACCCCAATTGCCCTGGGATCGCCATTGTTGTTGTTGGTTGGAAGAATTGCCTCTTTGGCCTTGGTAATTATTCACATATTGCACCTCTTCATTTTGCCCATCATAACAATCATCTTGGAATCCACCACAATCATTGTCAAATTGATCCGAATTCCCTTGGTTCTGTTAACCTCTCTATCTTCTACTGTTCACAAGCATGTTAACACCCTCCATGGCATTTACTTTGCGAGGATTTTGAACTTGTTGCAACTGTGCCTTTTCTAGTTGGTTCATTGTTGTTGTAAGTTCTGCTATAGCCTGACCATGGTCATGTAGTTCTTTATGCAAATGAGTGACCGTGGGGTCACCCTGCGGCACATTGGCTCTACTTTTCCAAGCGGAGGATGTGTCAGCCATTTCATCAAGAAGAGCACAAGCTTCATCATAAGGCAGCTTCATGAAATTTCCCCCAGCCAATTGATTCACTATGCACTGATTCGTTGTATTGATGCCCTGATAGAAGGTCTGTTGTATCATTGCCTCTATCATATCATTATTGGGGCATTCCTTCACCATAGTTCTGTATCGCTCCCAAATCTCGTGCAATGGTTCAGTAGGCTCCTGCTTGAAGGCTAAGATCTCATCCCTTAGTGCTGCCATGTGTCCCGGTGAGAAAAATTTGGCAATGAACTTATCCGGCAACTCATCCCAAATTGTGATGAAATGGTTGGGGAGTCGCTCAAGCCAATCCAATGCTTTCCCTCTAAGTGAGAATGGGAAAAGCCTCAATCAAAGTGCATCCTCGGATACATTGATTTGCTTGCTCCCCCAACAGGTATCCACGAACCCCTTGAGATGTTTGTAAGCATTTTGAGTGGCAGCGCCCGTGAAGTACCGACGCTGCTCCAATAATGTCAGCATCACATTGGTTATTTGAAAATTGCCCGCCCGAATCCGGGGCGGAACAATAGCACTCGCATAGCCTTGGTTGGGAAGAACTCTAGGAGCCACTCTTGGAGGTGGCGGAGGAGGGTCTGGAATATTGTCATTTGGCCTGGCAGCCTCGACGTTGTCCTTGAGGTACAAGAGGCACCTCTTCATCTCCATTGTCATCTACCTCTTCCCCCGCATTCACGTTTCCAAGAGGGTCATTAGCATTTAATGCCATTTTGTAGCTGATGTATTGACACAAACAAATTAGTAACAAAGAAGGAAAGAAGAACAAAACACAAATCTATCTAGATAGATAGCCAAAACCGTTAGCTCCCCAACAACGGCGCCAAAAAGTGATCGCGGCCTACTCCGCACTACTAATTAAGTAGCAAGAGAGGGTCGGAGCAGATTTACCCGATTTAGGGTCGGGATCGATATCCACAGAGAGCTAGAAATTGGAATCGAGTATCTATCTAGTGTAGAGTTGCGTATGTGTTCTTAATTACACTTCTATTCAGTTTTGGGGTTTTTTTTGTTTACTTCTACTATTATCAAACTATGAATTGTAAATGCAACTAAATTATGCTAAGAGTTATAATGCTACGAGTTGTTCAAATGGTTTAAAAGGCACTAGGGTAGTGACCTTCGCCTAGGTGGTCAATTGAAGGGTACTTGAGTCTAAGGTACGTTTTACATATTTGGGGAGTATGATATAACCGTTGCACTACTTTACCCACTCTACACCTCTCGGTGGTTTGAGTGATTTTGCCCGAATTGACTTTCTCAAGACCAATTGGGTATGCAAATTTGCACAAGCAACTAGGGTTCAAGTCGGGTATTACGATCTCTCAATTTAACCCCTTAATTGGGGCTATCAATTCTCTTGAGTACGCCCCAATTCCTTGTTGGACTAATTCTAGAGACTTAGGCTCTCTTTCTCAAGAAGAGCAAAAGTCAACTAAACACAAACTAGTGTTTGCAACCACTAATTTAGCAATTAAACATGGAATTAGCCCAAATATCAAACACCCATAGTCAATTGAGCCCTAAAATACAAGACCCATCAATTACCCACACTAAGGTTGAGCCACAACCCTAGCTTATGGGTCTAGCTACTCATAATTAAAGAAGAAAAACAAGAAATAGATGAAGATAAACTCATATTAATTAATTACTAAGATAAACACAAAGATTCAATGATGAAATGTACAAAAAGTTTGCCCAAAATGGCTACAAACTTCGAACCCACGAGCGCAGCTATGTTTTGATACTATCCGATTTTCCTAAAAATTGAAAAGAAGCTATTTATACTAAGCTAACAATTATGGACAAAAATGCCCCTACGAGGTTAGTGCGGACCGCACAAAATGGATCGCTGTCCGCACTAGGGCTTTGGACTTGAAAAATAGCTCTCTGAACCTTGGCATTGCGGACCGCAAAGAATGGACTGCGGCCGCGGAGGCTTCTAGTGCGGTCTGCACAGAATGGACTGCGGATCGCATTGGCTTGAAAACTCAAAACTGGCATTCTCTGAATCTTGGCTCTGCGGACCGCACAGAATCAAGTGCAGCCGCATTGGTCTTAGTGTGGACCGCACAAATCCTAGTGCGGCCGCATTGCCTTTTTGCCTTGGAATCGACCTCTCTGAATCTCCTAGTGCAGACCGCACTAAGCGGTGTGCGGCCGCACTGGGCCTGTTTTGCCAGAGCTTGTCTTGTCTTTGGCACTTGTGCAAGTTTCACTCCTTTTGAGCTGATCTTTGACATCTTGTCCTTTTGTTGATCAAACTTGCAATCAAGTACAACTTGTGAGTCTTTTTTGGGACTATTTTGTATGAATTGCTAATCAAAGCATAAGCAAGAAGGATTATAAAATGCGTCAAAATCCCTAGTTATCAGGTAGTATTGGGCATTATGAGTATTGAGTGGGTGTTCATTGTTGGATCTATGAAGGAAAGATTGTTGAAAAGTTTTGATCGTGGGGATAGTGGATATGACAGGACGGCAACTTTTGGGAAAGGTAGTTGGAGGACGAGTGATGGAGGTACTAAGGAGGTTGGGAAAGCTGTGATAAACAGGAATATTTGGAGAGTATGGTGGATCATCTGGCACTATGATCGGAGTTTGGGCAAGGGTAGCATCTAGGAAGCTAGGTGGTGGCGGGGGTGGTGCCTTCCGAGTTATCCAAGCTTGATACATGTCCGCCATGTGTTGTCTTAACATCCTTACCTCTTCAACCAACCTAGTGTCCTGTTCAACCAATTACTTTTGGGCACCAGTATCAACCAACTCAATTCCGTTGTCGTGTACCACACTTCCTTTCGACTTTATGTTGTAGGGAGGAGTTACCAGTTTAAGAACCACAAACCAACCACCCTTCTGCTATAATAAAGATAAAAAAGAGGAACAAAATGAAGTCATCACGTTAGCATTAGGGCATTTAACATAAGATAATTTCACATTATGTGCAATGCACCTAGTCAAAGTTATCGGTTCTAAAATGACTTCGAGGGGCATCATCCCAATTTCACTCTTCTTGCCCCGTTTCCTTCTTCATTTTCCTTTCTAGCACCCCTCGGTTTTTCATTTTCTTAACTCTTGTTTTCTTTCTGATTATCACTCTTTTCTTTCCTCTCATTTCTTATTTCCCGCAGCTTCATCCCTTCTCTCTCTTTTTTTAAGAAAATGATTCGATCGAACCTTATTTAGGTTGCCTACGTATCATGTCCCTCATGAATCGGACCAAGCGTAGTTCTGGAAAAGTAATGGACAAAATAACTAAAAAACAAAATCTTTTTGGAATTTTCATTTATAACTATTTTTTTATTTTCAAATACAAATGGGAAATACGATAACGAGAGACTTGACAAACTCAACTATACTACGACAAACTCTGACACCAACTAAAAGAATCAGTACTACTGGACATGACTTTTAAGACAACATAAAAAAATAGACTCAAAAGATAAAAAGTCTCCTTAAGCAGCTCCTGAATGTAGTGGTCCTGACTGTATGGTTCTGGGGCGTCCGTCATGCTCAAACTCTGGCAAATGGATCCATACCTAAATGAGAAAATATGCCCATATAGAGTTAGTAACTCAAGACATCATGTAAGACCATAACCTTTCCTATTGGACACATGCAGGATACGATTGAGGCTATTTTTGCAAAATGGCCTATGTGGCCAACGGGTGACTAGAAATGCCAACTCAAATAGGAAAGACCTCAAAAAACATGGAAGCACCTCACGAGGGCCCATGTAGCCCCCTACCCCATAGAAACCAGGTCGTTCAAATTTACTTTTGCGAAAATGACCCTACTTTGTAGAAATGACTTATATGACAAAGACAAATTGGCTAAGCATGCAAATTCAACAAGAGTTGACCTTAAACTGAGAGAACATCTTGTTGTGGACTTAAGACTCTAATACATGGGTTAGCATACCACTTTGCAAAAATAGTCGTATTTTGCAAAACGTCCGATGTGGCCAAAAGTGGCTAGACATGCAAGATTTGGCTACGACCTTCGAAAGCCAAGAACCTAAGCACTAGGAAGACCAGACCCTATGTGGGCTGCCTACGTATCACACCCTGAAAGACGAGAATCAGGTATGCGTAGTTCGGGAGGATTGGATACGGGTGAGAATAATAAAAAGAAAAACAATTGATTTGGAGAAAAAAAATTTTGTCTTTCTTTTTTTTAAAAAAAAAAAGAAGATGGGAAAGCGCAAAATCTTTTTTTTGGGATTTTTCATTTTTTTTGTGTTTTTCTTAAAAAAATGTGAAAAAAAAACATAACTGGGCCCTACTTGCTTCATTTTCACACTTCACCCTCTTTTCTGTATTATTTACCCTCAACCATCATTGGTCCGCCAAATGACCCTTTTTACCCTTGAAGAATGGAACATGTAGCACATAAGATGCATCAGGATGGTCTTTTATTTTTGGGTACACCTGCCCTAGACGGACCCAACCCCTGTGTTGAGTCCCCAAATTCAAATGCACATGATGCAAACAAACGTTCCTACTAGGGATTTGGCATGAGGTTATGTCATTCTAGGTTGAAACCTGGGGGTGTGTTCTAGACATGGCCTACCCGAACGGACAGCTCGAGCCGAGGTGGGGGCAACGTACAGGGAGCACGAAAGTCTACCCGGCCTAGTTGCTGACCCAGCCTCGTTCTATTTGGTATGACTTCTAACAGAAAAGTGGGCCACGCGTACGTGTGCACCATATGTTTAGAAGACTCAGAAGATAAACGCAAGAAGACAGTTTAATACAGTTCAAATAATATCACGGTAAATAAGCGACAATTAGCACATTAGGTCCACAAACACAGCAATCAACAAACAATAAAGCCAAGCATAGATCATATTAACAAGCTCGAATTCTGAACCCTAAACCAGAGATTCTGGGTTCATTCCCCAGCAGAGTTGCCAGAGCTGTCACACCTCCTTNTTATCATGGTCGCTTTTTAATCATACCTTGGCTTTAAATTTAAATAGTTTTTAAATTCGTAATTTTTGAAACCCTGTGAGCGCTTTTTCATTTTTACCGCTTTTTGATTAAGAAAATATCCTGAAAACGAGTCACGCGTATGTGTACTCATTTCGTTCGGTGCGTCAAGAATCATGTCACGCGTACGTGTACACAATTAATCACGCTTTACATTGTTAAGAATGTTTGGCCGAGGTTGCACGAACGCATACCTCGATTTATTTTAAAAATCATAATTATGTCATGCGAACGTGCACACAATCACGATGATAGACTAAGTCGCGCCTAAAGCATTTTCTACGAATATTCATTTTTCAGTCGTACTCGTGTCACGCGAACATGTACACAATTAATAATATTTTATTATTACTAAGATTTTTTGGTCAAGGTCACGCGAACGTGTACCTTGATTTGTTTTTAAGTATCATAATCATGTCACGCGAACGTGTACACAATTACGATAGTATATGCTATGTTTAACACTCACTACTTTATCTGTTGATCTATTTTGATATCCATGAATTTGTAAAGATGGTCTAACTTACAACTTGTTACCCTAATGGTCTGATGTTAAAATTATTGATCTAGTTTTCTTTCGCAAATTTCAGCAAAGAAACTCTTTGAACTTTCATTGAACAAAATAAGACAGCAACAAATCCAAACCATAATCTCGTGAAACAAAGAAATAATCAGATTTAGAGATCCAAGTTCAATAAAATGTACTAAAATGTCATGCCATCAAATAATTACACAAAAAATCGATTAACATAGTCAATGGATGAACCAAACAGTGAAGAGGAGAAAAGAGGAGCTTTATATAAATTATCCGAGTTGGAACTACAGGAGCTTAACAAATGGACAATTATTGATCGGAGCGTTTGCCGGCGACAATAAGCGGATCCATCGACCGGAGACCTCCAACGGCAATCTCAAACGTACCTCAGACAGAACCTCTCGCCGGCACCTCGACTGGCAATGGAAAATCCAAACGCGTCTCAATCAAAAATCCTTCATAAACGAGCGAATAGGGACCTTCACTGAGCAAAGGACCAATAGAAAGGTGGTGTAGATTGGTGAGTAGCTTCTTGTCAATGTGGAAAACATTTTAGCACAAAAATTATCAATGTCAGAGAGAATGAGGGGGCTCGTTCGTTTCTCTCGCTGGAAAACCGAGGAAAACCCAGGGGGGTTGCCGCTGGAAT
>NW_017672522.1:20658-58326 GCF_001879085.1 Nicotiana attenuata
AGCACATGTATCTCGACATCGGCTCGCACCGGCCAGGAACAAACGAAGTTTTTCTTGACTTTGAAGCCTGAAGTAAGATCACACCCCGCTCGAGAACGCACTCCTCAGGGCACGGCTCCACCGGTGTTTTATCATCGGCCGACCGTGATGAAAAGGCGCCCTCCTTTTGTGGAACGATTTTAGACGTTTTTGCCATCTCTGCAAGTTGAAAGAAGGAAGAAGGGAATGAGGTTTGGTGTTTTGAAGGAAGGCTGATAACGAAACCTAGGGATTATGTAGACGAAAAAGCTTAAAGGTAGAGAAAAGCTTTGAAGATTAAGGAGGAGATTAAGAGTAAAGTTTGGGCAAAAGAGAAGGAAAGCTCATTCATAGGAAGAAGGTGATGGTTCAAAATCAATAATGGCGGACAACAACTGACAGGCATTTAATGCCTCGATATTCGAACCGACGGGATGTTTTAGTCACTTTCGTCGCTTACGTCATGGAGATGATGTCATGACAGGTCGAGGTATAAAATCGAAGGCTCAATTCGTTTCTTCTCATTACACTCCAAGAAACGAGGGGACTATCTGGATATGTTAAAATCGGACCTACCCGATTTTACTATTTGATCGAGGCTAGGGAATTGCATCGAAGGTCGGCCTCGCAACGGATCAGATCGAAGTACGAGGATAAGGCACCGAGTACGAGGACCGAGGCAACTATCGAAGATCGAGGCCGATAGCGATCGATATAAAATGAGACAGACATCGAGCAAAGCACAATACAGAAAGGCGAGATATTCGTGAGTGACCAAAGATCATGGCGTAAATCTCGGAACAAATCAAATCAAGGGCGGTTATTTAGTTAACCATGAGATTTACTTCCGTAATTAGAATTGTACCATAAACATGACTCGTCTACTATGTAAAGAGGGTCCTAATCATTTTGTAATCATCTTACATTCACGCGTATCAAAGCAATACAATACTTTCTAGCTCGTATTCTTGTTTATCAGTTAGTTTGTTTCTTAACTATTCTGGGCACCGATCAGTTCAAGCGCACTTAAGTTCATGGGCTGAATCACGTTTCAAGGCTGGTTTGCCTTATCTTATTGTTAATCTTTACTGCTAATTTCTATGTTTATCAATTGGTATCAGGTAAAATTACGTGTCCTTAAAACCATATTATAAACTTAATTGTCATCCAATTTTTAGGGTAAACAAAATTCAAGAGCCAAAAGAGCTTCTATGGCGGTGCATCGGTTCCACGGTGGCGCAATGGGTGGTGATTCGGTGGAGCAACTATGTATGAGTAAGCTATGATTGTGGTGTTTTAGGATGATGTGAGGTCTTTAATGGAGTTCAGAAACAGTTTTAATGAAGAAAATGAACCCCCTTTTTTTCTGTGAGCTACGGCTGCTCAACTATAGTAGCTAATATCTTTCTTCAATTTTGTTTCTCGATTAATTAAACCTTGATCCATGCCATTTTGGGTCGGGTGATGCGTACAAAGTTAGGGGTGGGTTTTAATTTGATTGGGGTATCAAACTTAGGGATGGGTCCTTTTGTACCTGTGCTACCATGTGTCCTTCCACCAAATAGTATAATGGAAAGCATTTTTAACCTTTTTCGATAGTACATGAGTATATTCGGTCATTTTCCATACATACAATACCATATGCCCTTTAAAAAACACTTCTGATGTGCAAGTTAAAAGGTGCTCAAAAGTTAGTACCTTCTAATTCAATTTTTATGCATTCATTTACTTCATAATCTAAATTTTGATTTATTTATTTTTTGGTTAACCTAGATAATTGATATCTCATTGGTTCGATTGATCCAGATTCACACCGCATAAGACTCAAAAAATAAAAAGATTATCAACTAATTTTTTTCTAAGGATCAAATCTGAAGCTTCTAATTAAGGGTGGAGAAATTTTCAACCATCCCGTCATATCTATTGGTGTATATTCATAGCAATACAAAATTAAAATCTCCATATTTCTGCAGTTTTGCATAGGGCCAATAGAAAGGACCTTGCCCAATTAGTAGAATTCGGAAACTAAATCCATAAATTTAGGTGCAGAAATTAACTCGACTCGTATTTCTTGACTAGCCCAACCTAAGTGAAAAATTGCACATATGGATTAAGCCGCAAAATATATATCCTTTACAATTCATTTTCTTGTAACTGGAAGATGCATTAGTAAGTAACTGTTAATTATTTACCATAATTGATACCCTCTACGACCTTTAAAAGTATGTAATTGATAATAATAAAATATTTGTTAATTATTAATTTTTAAGATTGATACCATGTCCAGCAAAACATTTATTAAAAGTCGACTTTAACACGCCACAATGTTCACCTAAGAGTTTAATGAACCAAAAATGTCCATCCGACGACCCTTATAACAACAAATATAAAATTTAAGGGAAAAAATTAAATTACTCACCGATATTATAATTAGAATATTATTAATAAAGTAGAAGTACTTAATCTATATCTATATTATATTAAAAGTATTAACCTCTAAACTGAAAAGTCAAACTATTTAACTACCCTTTTAATAATCTAAATCTAAAGCTATATCTATATCTATATTCTATATATATATATATATTATATTAAAAGCACGAAGGCTCTTAGCGAAATGTCGTTCGCCTTTTTTACCCTTTAAAACATAGAGTTTCCATAGGACAATATAGTAATTTAAGTATTTCATAAATATTTAAAATAATTCACTTAATTAATTTAGTTTTTCGGATTTTTCGGTAAATTTTTCTTCAATTATTTGTTATTAAACTTTGCCTTAATTAATTGGTTAAATTTTCTCACGTTTCTTACCCAAGGAAACTTAATAAAAAAAATTTTCTAAACTTTCACTCTCATTAAATAACAGATTCCCTTTACTCTTTGGAGTATTAAATGAGTTATTATGTTGCCTTAATTATCTGGTAATAAAAATTTTCTATTGTCGCACAAGGAAACTTTATTAAAGAATTTGACTAGGAGGTATTATGATATTAATGGGATCATATAATATGTTATCTTTTGGTTGGATTTATTCGCATTATCTATATCTATATTATATTAAAGCATGAAGGCCCTTAGCGAAATGTCGTTCGCTTTTTTACCCTTTAAAAATAAAAATAGAGTTCACACTATATAAAATAGTCATTTAATTATTTTTTTAATATTTAGGACCTAACAGTTTATTGAAATTTGGTTATTAAATATTTCCTTATTTAAATTAGGTATGTCTAAAATTTAAAACTTTAAAATCAATTAATATTTTACCTTAAATAAACATTTAAAAGTTAATTATTTAGAACCTTGGTACAAATTTGTAAACGTTCCTTTGAAGTAGTTTCTATATGGCAATTTTATATATATATATATATATATATATATATATATATATATATATATATAATTATAAAAGCACGAATGTTTTACACTAAATATTGAATTACAAAAATATCCTTAAAATGTTGATCGACTTTTATACCCTTACATTTTGTCAAAAAGATAATTCCATATTTGATAAAGTAGTAATATCTAATACGAATTTGCCTAATATTTGGGAATTTGATACCAACTAATGATAGAGCTTTTTAAATTATAATCGAATGTAAAGTTCTAATACTATACTAATTGTATCTGAACAATTACACGGAACAATAGCTGAATCCCATATGCTTTGGGTTTCAAACCCATAACAATATCCCACGCATGAAACACATGTTGCCTCTATATAAATAATTTCATTGTATTCACGCTATTGCAACACAAAACATCTATACGCAGATCTTTTAGAGGTAATTTTCGTCTTTTTCAGTATCATATTTTATGGATTAGATTTTGGCTCTCTAACACAACCAAAAGAAAGCTACTGACAATTACGAAGTTGAATGTTTAATTTTGGGCATGTTGGCTGATAATTCGTCCACATCTTTATGAATTGTTAACAAAGATTTTTGTTTGTTTGTTGGAAGGGATATTGATGTAAAGATTAAATTAAGCTACACTCGGAATAGTGAAAATACGATCTCTACATCCCATCCAAAGGAACTATATTGTAATAGGAGGACACTTAAAGAGGAAGATGAGAATATATTAATTAATAGAGAAGGTTTAATTTGTGGCATCAACCGATGAAAATGGATGAGGAAGTTAGAAGGAATACTGAATGGTATGTTTTTAAACAACAAACTAATCCATTTTTAGCGTACTTTAAATAATTTTGTTGTCTTAGATGAGAGTTATATAATTTAGACTTCTTCTTTACGTAAATATTCAAACGTATGCTTAACTCCAGCCTTCAACTACATATCCTACACAAAAATTCAGGTAAATTATACCGACAATCAACTTGATTATTTTTTAATTAAATAGCCAAATATTAAAATTTTGATTTGGACAATGCCAATCAAACCATGTTTTATTGATTATTTCAGAACGTTCCCAATAGACGACAAGTACAGACATACCTACAAAGAATTCACATAGTATTATATTTGGGATCCTTAACCGATAATATAAAATAGAAAAAAGATTTGTATTCGGTCTAATCGCTACATATCACATTTTTTCCTACATCATTTGCATGAAAAAAATTTCTTTCTTTTTGTAATATTTTCCGAAAATTTAAATTGAAATTCTTTCATAAATTATTGACTTAAGAATCTCGTGCAATGCACGAACATAGAAACTAGCGGGACCTGAAATTTTACACACACTTGTCACGACCCTAAAACCGACCCGGTCGTGATGGCGCCTATCGTGAAACTAGGCCAGCCGACACAACTCCCGATTTACCCTTTAATCAATACAATCATTTTAAGCCTTTAATTAACCAGATATACTCATAATGTAAGTCTAAATGAACAGTGCGGAATAAATACACAAGCCCGTCATCGGGGTGTCACAAGTCACGAGCATCTACTAAGGTTTGAATACAACTAAGAGTCTAAAAATGTACTAAATACAGTCCAAGGAAGACAAGAGGGAGAAAAGCAGTGCTGCAAACGTCGGGCAGCTACCTTGCTAACTCCAATGACTCTGCCACTGAGCAATCAACACCCACTACCAGGTTCAGAAATACCTGAATCTGCACACAAGGTGCAGGGAGTAATATTAGTATGCCAACTCAGTAAGTAATAAAAGTAAATGAAAGCTGAGCAGTAAGAAAACATGTAAGCCACGTCATAACGCTACAACAAATACAATACATTTCCAATACAGTACAGAAATCATTTATTTCGTAAATTAAACTCATTTTTAGTAAAAACTCTTTCCTTTTTAAAACATCTTCCAATGGTTTCAAACGAGTGATAAAAGTAGTGAGTAAAAATGATTGAAACGTAAATAGCCCCTCGGGCAAAACATGTACCATAAACCGCCCCTCGGGCATAATATCAATAGAACCATCCCCTCGGGCTACCTCACAATCACTCGTAATCAGCCCCTCGGGCATAACATGAATCAAGAACCGCCCCTCGGGCAACATAGATCAAGAACAGCCCCTCGGGTTTCAATATGAAATAACAACAGCCCCTCGGGCTACAACACATCACTCACACTGGGTACCCGTGCTCACTGGGGGTGTACAAGACTCCGGGAGGTGCCCCTTACGGCCCAAGCGCAATAACAAGTCATCTCATGGCATAATCAAACAGGCTCTCGACCTCATATCAATCACAAGCCACCTCGTGGAATAATAAACCAGGCCCTCCACCTCTCATATTTCATAAATCAGTATCACATGCTGTGGCATGCAGCCCGATCCCATAACATCCTCACAACAAGGCCCTCGGCTTCACTCAGTCAAAACTCACTCAAGCCCCTTGCGCTGCTAGTAAAATAAGTACTCGTCTAAAAATATCATTTTTGAAATCAAGAGGAGTGAATAAAACCTAGTTATGAAAATAGTAAGAACATTGCAAGACTGAGTGTAAATATCAAACCAAAAACAGTGAGTAAATCAGTAATAAAAGCCCCTAAGGGTCCAAACAATTGGCACAAGGCCCAGACACGACATTTAGCCCCAAACACAATAATACTTTCCAAAATATAACAATATCAAATAGTTTCCAAGTAAATACACGACTTAATAGTCGTACGCGACGAACTAGGTCACAATCCCCAATGGTGCACGCCCCACGCTCGTCACCTAGTATGTGCATCACCTCAAAATAGCACAACGATGTGAATACCGGGGTTTCATACCCTCAGGACAACATTTACAATCATTACTTACCTCAAGTCGGTCAAAACTCTAGTCCGCGATGCCTTTGCCTCTCGAATCGGCCTCCAAATGCTCCAAATCTAACCAAAATCAGTATATTAACATCAATATACGCTAAGGGAACAAAGCCCAAGCGAAAATAATCAAATTAACTCAAAAATCCCGAGATTGGCTCAAACCCGGCTCCCGGGCCCACGTCTTGGAATCCGATAAAAATCACAAAACTGGAAAACCCATTCACTCACGAGTCTACCCATATCAAATTCACCAAAATCCGACATCAAATGGCCATCCAAATCCCCACAATCAACTCTCCAAACCTTCTTCCATTTTCTCTATTTTCACCCTAAATTCTCAAATTAAATGATAAGAATCAAGACATAATTATGGGATTTAACCAAATTTGAGTGAAGAACACTTACCCCAATCAATCCTTTGAAAATCCCTTGAAAAATCGCCTCAATCCGAGCTCCATAGCTCCAAAAATGCAAAAATGGCCGAAATCCTCGAAATAGAGTACTTTATAATCTGCCCAGGCATTTACCCTATGCTATCACGGACAAACTAACGCGATAGCGAATCGCAAAATTTTCTAGCCCTTCTTTTACCCTATGCGATCGCGGCCATTTCCGCGCGATCGCGTTGAACAAACTTTTCCAACAGCCTTCTCCAACTCTTCCGGAAAGTCTCTAGTATAATGGTCATAACTTTTTGTGCAAAACTCCAAATTTCAATTGGTTTAACTTTCGGAAAACTATACATCAAGGGCTACAACTTTTATTTTTGGATCATCTTCAAATTCCTTATAGATTGTGAGATATAAGCTTCCAAAGTCGGGTCAGTGCAGTAGAGATTTTACTCTAGGCGATCGCGGGAAGACTTACGCAATCGCATAGCACAACCCCATTTTTCCAAATTTTCTTTATGCTAACGCGATCAGATCTATGCTAACGCACTGTACACCCCTGAAGCCAAACCAGCAACTAGAAATGGCCTAGAAATGGTCCGAAACCATCCCAAAACTCACCCGAGGCCCTCGGGACCTCAACCAAACATGCCAACACATCCCATAACATCATTCAAACTTGTTCCAACCTTCGGAACGCTTAAAACAACATCAAAACATCGAATCACCATCAGATTCAAGCCTAAGAATTCCAAAACTTCCAATTTCCAAATTCGATCAAAAAGTCTATCAAACCTCGTCCGAATGACCTGATATTTTGCACACATGTCACAAATGACACAACGAACCTACTCTAATTTCTGAAATTCCGTTCCAACCCCGATATCAATATTTTCACTGCCGACCGGAAAATGCCAAATTTCCAATTTCGCCAATTCAAGCCTAAGTCTACCACAGACCTCCAAAATACAATCCGGACGCACTTCCAAGTCCAAAATCACCTAACGGAGCTAACCAAATCATAAAAATCCAAATCTGAGATTGAATACTAAAAAGTCAAAACTTGGTCAAACCTTTCAAATTTATAGCTTCAAACTGAGAATTGTTCTTCCAAATCTATTCCGATTATCCTGAAAATCAAAACCGACGATTTACATAAGTCATAATACAACACACAGGGCTAGTCATGCCTGAGAACTGGCGAGCGAAATGCAAAAGCTCAAAACGACCGGTCGCGTCGTTACACAAAGGAAAGGAACACGCGGCATAGCAATTACAAGAATCGGCACCTACTCCCGAGCTAGAAGAAGTTAGCCTAGGGATAGAGGCGCCAGAACATTATCAGGTGCCGAGACACTTCCATGTTCCAGAAGAGACGGATGCAAAGAAGTCCACGAGGGAGGAACTTGAGCGAGTTGCATTGTTCGAGGAATTCCTAGAAAGAAATTCGACTTGGGGACGGGACTGCACCCGGAGCTCAGGTCTGGTTTTATTGAATTTCTTAAATTTAATGCCAATTGTTTTGCATGGTCGCATGAGGATATGACAGGTATCTCGAGGGAGGTATCCGTATATAAGTTAAGCTTGGATCTCAACATACCTCCGGTAAGACAAAAGAAACACCTTATTGCCGAAGCCAAGAATAAATTTGTCAAAGAAGAGGTAACCCGCTTACTTAATATCGGTTCGATCCGAGAGGTAAGATATTCCGACTGGCTGGCTAACGTAGTAGTAAATCATGAGAAGAATAATAATTTGCATGTGTGTAGATTATGAAGATCATAATAAGGCATGCCCGAAAGACTCGTTCCCACTGCCAAATATCGATCAAATAATTAATGCCACGGCCGGGAACGAGTTAATGAGTTTCCTCGATGCTTGTTCCGGGTACAACCAAATCAAGATGAACGCTGAAGATCAGGAAAAGACTTCATGTATAACGAATTTCGGTACATATTGTTATAATATGATGCCCTTCGGGTTGAAGAACGCTGGAGCCACTTATCAATGGCTCGTGAACAAGATGTTTGAAAATCAAATAGCAAGAATTGTGGAAGTTTATATAGACGATATGCTCGTTAAGTCTTTGAGTGCAGGTGACCACCTTAAACATCTGCAAGAAACTTTCAACATCCTGGGGAAGCATACTATGAAACTTAATCCCGAGAAATGCACGTCCGGGGTTAGTTCTGGTATGTTTCTGGGATTTTTGGTCTCACAAAGGGGAATTGAGGTGAATCACGATAAAATCAAGGCCATAGAAGACATCCTGGATCAATTATCGAACGTAAAGGAAGTCCAAAGGCTCGCGGGAAGGTTGGAAGCTTTGAGCAGGTTCACTTCCCGGTAGTCAGAAAAATAACATCGCTTCTTCGCACTGCTCAAAAAGAAAAATAATTTCGAATGAACACCAGAGTGCCAGCAGGCTTTGATGGATTTGAAGAAGTACTTATCAATCCCTCCATTCCTCTCAAAACCAAAAGAAGGTGAAATGTTGCTAGTTTACCTCGCGGTCTCGGAAGTTGCGGTAAGTGTGATTTTAGTTCGAGAGGACGAAGGTACACAATCCCCCATTTATTATATTAGCAAAATTTTAATGGAAGCAGAAACTCGCTATCCACATTTGGAAAAACTGGCCTTAGATCTTAGTTGCCGCTCGAAAGCTGAGGCCCTACTTCCAATGCCACCCAATTGCCGTGGTGACTACTTTCCCTTTGCGGAACATTCTCCATAAACTCGAGATCTCAGGAAGATTAGCCAAATGGGCCGTCGAGATGAGTTAATTTGACATAAAATATAAACCAAGGACTGCGATTAAGTCACAAGTCCTGGCCGATTTCGTGGCCGATTTCAGTCCGGGATTATTGCCTCTGGCAATAAAAAATACGGTAATGGTGTCGGAATCGACATTGGGGTTTGGATCTTATTTATGGATGAATCTTCCAATGTAAAAGGGTCCGGGCTCAGGATAGTCTTAATCACGCCTTCGGGGGAAAACCTAAGGCAAGTCATCAGAATAGTCCCGTTAACTAATAATGAAGCGGAGTATGAAGCTTTGATTGCGGGGCTTGAATTGGCCCGGGGAATTGAATCCGAGGTCATCGAAATCAAATGTAACTCATAGCTGGTGGTGAATCAGGTCTACAGGATCTTTGAGACCAAAGAGGAACGCATGCAACTATACGTGGTAAAAGGTCCATGCTCTGTTGGCACGATTCCGGAAATGGTCAATTACTCATATCCTAAGGGAGGATAACACAGAAGCAGATGCATTGGAGAATCTAGGATCATCGACGAAAATAAAGGGATTGGAGTCCGGGACGATAGTACAACTAATGAGCTCAGTCCTGGATACGGATGATTATTATAAGGTAAATTCGACTAATTTGGTCTGGGACTGGAGAAATGAAATCATTGACTATCTTGAACTTGGGAAGTTTCCCAAATAAAAGGCATCACAAGCATTACGCGCCAAAGCATCATGATATAGCTTCAAGAGAGGCGAACTGTATAGAAAATCATTCCAAGGCCCGCTGGCCCCGTGCTTTGGGGCGCCCGAAGCTAACTATGTCATAAGAGAGGTCCACGAAGGGATATGCGGCAACCACTCGGGCGTAGATTCCTTGGTGCTGAAGTTGGTACTGGCAGGATTTTACTAGCCCTACATGGAACAGGATGCCAAAGACTTCATATGAAAATGTGATAAGTGCCAACGCTACGCACCACAGGTGCATCAACCGGCAGTACCCTTACATTCGGTTCTATCCCCATGGCCGTTCATGAAATGGAAGATGGACATCGTCGGACCGCTGCCACCGGCTCTATATAAGGTAACATTTCTTTTAATTTTGACTGACTATTTTTCTAGATGGGTGGAAGCAGGTCCTTATTAGAAGATCGGAGAATGCGAAGTGGTCAATTTCTTGTGGGAGAATATAATTTGCAGGTCTGGAATACCAAAAGAGATAGCATGCAACAGTGGTCCACAATTTATCGGTGCAAAAGTTACAAAGTTCCTCGAAGATTTGAAAATAAAGAGGATCACATATTGGCCTTATCATCCAAGCGCAAACGGTCAAGCGGAGTCAACAAACAAAGTGATTATTCAAAACCTCAAGAAAAAATTGGAAGCGTGTAAAGGCAATTGGCCCAAGGAATCGCCCGGAGTTCTATGGGCCTACAAAACAACGGCCAAGTCGAGCACAGAAGAAACTCCTTTTTCCCTTGTGTATGGCGCAAAAGCTCTAATCCCGGTAGAAGTAGGTGAAACCACTTTGAGATATTTCCAGGCAGATGAAAAATCGAACAACGAAGCAGTGTTAATCAACTTGGAACTGCTCGAGGAATGTAGGGCCTTGGCGCTTGTAAGAATGGTAGCTCAAAAGGAGAGAATGGAGCGATAATATAATCGAAGAGCTAACCTCTGTTATTTCAAAGTAGGAGATTTGGTTCTGACAAAAGTAACTCAAAATACCCGGGAGCTCAACACAGGGAACCTGGATCCAACGTGGGAAGGTCTTTATCAGATTTCAACTATCACCGGGAAAGGTTCATACAAATTGGAGAACCAAAATAGAGAAAAGTTTCTTAGCAATTGGAATGTGGCGCACCTCAAAAGATATTATTGCTGATGGACATTATCCATTCAGAAAGTATGTGCTGCACTCTTTTTCCCTTCGTTTAGTTTTTGTCCCAATTGGGTTTTTCTTGCAAGGTTTTTAACGAGGCACGACAGAAAGCATACTACGAAGACAACAACAATAAGATCTTTAATAGCAAGGTAAACAAGAAAGTTTCCACTCGGGGATGGTTAGATAATCTTTTTCTCTATAGCAAATTCCCACTGGGAAGTTAAGTTTGCTATTGAGCAAAGGTTACCCGACCGTTCATGAGCACAAACCACTAGAGGGTTTTTAGATAGTATTTTGCTCGATAGCGTAGATTCCTGAGGGGAAGTAAAATGTGTTACCGAGTTAAGGTTTATCTAGCAATTCATTGGTGAAATCATTGAAGGTACCAGACTTCCAGGGTTCCAATTCTCATTCTTCGCATTTGAACACTAGGGGGGTAGGGAATGTATGAGGATACGTTAACAATGACTGCCACATCGACCGGGAAAGGAAAAATCGGTAACATAATTACGTTGTCGGGACCGGGGACTACGCGGCCAGCCCCATAGAAACAAGTTGTACAAGATAGCCACAAGTAATAGAAATTTCTTTTTCGCATAGTAAATGCTTGAGTACTTTTGAAAATAGAAGGAATTAAATGAAATGAAATCCTTTTGTTTTTATCTTGTTTCTTGTCTGAACGATGAATTAACTTTGTCATTTGAAAGTTAAATAAGTACTTCAAATGGTGTGGCATAATGAATAGGAGACATCCTTTTTAAGAGCACCGTAAACATCCTAAGATGGCCCTCTATTATGATAACCCTCACGTTAAAGGGTTGGTTTTAGAAGAATTTATGCCCGGAATCAAAATGCCCTCGGGGAAAAATACACCCGAGACATACATGAAAGGACGCAAAAAGTAAACTTGCGCAAATTCTTATAAAAACCATCACGTAAAAGGGTTGATGCCCGGAACCAAAGTGCTTCGGAGAAAATGCATCCGAGGGTGCACATAATAAAATGCAAAGAGAAAAAAGTGCATAGAGTTCTTAAGCAAATGCAAAGGTTAATTACTTCCATGGATATTCAAATGAAAGTAATACTCAAACAATACTTGAGCGAAAAATACGTCTTTATTTACAAAAACATGCCATAACGGCAAAGGTACAAGAATTGGAAAAAGAAAAGAAAAGCTAAATTGCAGTATCTCCAGTAGCAGGAGGAAAAGAAGTGTCCGCGTCCCCTGGAGAATTAGATGGATCCACCGATGGTTCGACATTTTCCCAAATTTGGCCTTCAACATCATTGTCTTTCAATTCCTCTTCAGTCCCCGAGAACTCGAAACCGGATCCAGAAGGGACAGGAGCATAGACTGCGTTGGGAGTCCATTTTTAGTAGTTAACTCAAGCTCACGGGCCTTAGCAATTTCGGCATCAAAATCAATGATACCTGCATTGGGGACTGGGGAAGAGGAACACCCTCTTCGTGAGATGAAGTAGCAGTTACTAGTGGAAGAGTGGATGAAGATGGAAATGATGTAGCAGTTGTTGGTGCTGGTGAAGACGGGGATGAAGCTGATGGAGTTGAAGGGTATGAAGCAGCTGCATCGAGTGCAACGCTGATTGTTAGGTGCTCGCCAACCAAAGACGGTAGGGACCTAGTACTCAGCCCAGCAGTACCGGGCACAGCTAATGGGGTCCAATAATGGGATTTAGCATTTTCACCAAATCAAATTCCCCCCAAAGCGCCAAGGCGTCGTCCTCGGTTGGTGTAAGTAACTCAACAGATTGAGCAATCTGTTGAGTTGATGATGAACGTCGCCTTCTGTGTAGAGAAGCCCCATCATCACTAGCTTTTCCATCATTGTCGATCATCATGGTATCTATGACCGGCCCGGGAAGAGGGCTAGTGATCATAATTTTCGGAGACGACTCAGGGGAAATAGTCTTCACCCTCTTATTCTTTTCCCCGGCGTTAGAAGAGTGTCTTTTTTTAGGTTGTTTGTCCTCTAGCAGGGACTCTGTAAAGAAGCATTTGTGCTGGAAGTAGGACCGGAGATACTTGTTCGAGTAAGTGCCTCCTGAAGTAGCCTCGCTGCATCAATAGGATTAGCCAAGATGTCCTCCCCGGGAGATCAATAGAGTGCGCGAATAGACATAATTTAATAAACAAGCCAGAAGGGGTCGACCAAATTCTTCACATGAAAAATGGAAACAAGGTAAGTTTAAATTTCCATGATTTTTGGCCTCCCACCCGTATTTAGGGGCTAGTTCTTTCCACAAACGAGTTTCGGACGTCGTAACGTCCAAGACCTTCTGAACCCAGCGGTCCAAATCTTCAACTACCGGTGGGATCCATCGAATTGCTGAAACATTTGAAGGATGAAGGATCAATACGACCATAGAAGAATATTTAGTAAAAGGAAATATTAAATAAAGATCTTACAAGTGCGGTTTTAAGCGGCCGGAAAGGATGAAGCCGTTGTCGGAACGATATGATTGGTGGCAATTGCAACGAACTGTTCTATCCACCCGCAATCGCTATAATCATCCATGCTAGCCAACAGAGCATGGTGGCCTCGTTTGAAGAGGTTTAGCATTCCACCACGAAAGATCTTTGAAGAGTAGAGATTCATTATATGAGCTAAGGTTAGCTCTTCTCCAGTCTTCTGGCACAAACATCAAAGGCATGCGACCGACCTCCACACAGAAGGATTTACTTGTGCCAATCATAATTGGTAGCAGAGGAAAAACTCCGCAATCACGGAATCAAGCTCTCCACTCAAAGAAAACACACCCTAAAGGGATACGTATAAAAATATGTAAAACGTTCCTTGGGAAGGGTCACTCGCTCCGATAGAACAGGAGCAATAATGTCCAACTCATGGCAGTGACAGTCTTCCTTCACAATAGGAATGCTGGAAGAATGGATGGAAGAATGGTACCTACTGACAGCCCATGTACGAGAGTTAGCAGTAGAAAATTTCTCTTCGAAGTCTTTTTTGGTAATAAGACTTCTAGGGATTGATGGAACCCACCGTTGGAGGAACAGACTCCTCAGCTTTGTTCTTGTTCTTTGAAGAACTAGTGCGCTTTGAAGAAGAAGCCATTGTATAGAAGAAGGAAAAAGTTTTTTGTTTGAAGAGAACTAGAGAAAAGATGGAAAACAAATATGCAAATCGGAAGCTTGGAAAATTATGAAGTGCAAGGGAGAAGGATGATGCGTATAAGTAAAATTTTGGCGGCTAAATTCATGGCCATGATTACCTCAATAATCGGCAAAACATGTGCTGAATCGTGGGATGAAGCATGTTCGGGGCATGAAATGCGGAGACACGTGCGTCTAATCAACTGTCAAAAGTTTCAGAGGGAGTTATAGTAATTCCCGCCAAAAGAATATTTCTACCAACTTCCCGGTAACATAAAGTTATGTCACCAAAAAGCTGCGGGACTATCTGTATAGGGTAAAATATGCTATGACACGTGGTCATCTAAAGGAAGGACACGTAGAACCCCGACGGGGATTAGCAGAGGCCGAACGTAGCTATTCCGCTTGTCACTGGAAGGAATAACGTTCATAAAGCTGTATTAAATGCTCTGCGCCCAGTATGATTTAATAAAGAATATTCTATGGCATTTAGAGCGACGGCCCGTTACAGGGAATTTGACATTTATTTTCACCGTTACATCTTCATCAATGACCCTCATAATTGACATTAAAGGAGGGCACGATCCTAGGACCTCCTTCCCTAGACATAGCTATAAATAGTGAGCTCAGTTATCATTATAAAGACATGAATTTTCTGGCAAACTTACACCACTCTATACAAAGCTTCATACAATCTTACTTTCTCGTTTTTTGATTTCACTATTGTTGTGCCTGGAAACCTTGTTCCCGGAACTGTCACTTCTGCTGTTTTGTCTACATTTTAAGGCTTAGTATTGCATAATTCTTCGATTATCTTATTACTTCAGGATCAAATTATCTAGAAACCACGTATAAATTCAATTGTACCATTTACGGGTAAATAATTTTCTTTTTTAAATTGTCTCACAAAGGATATCATCTTTCTATAATTAAAAATAATTTGACTTTAAAATTCTTATTTTACCTTTAATGAAATAATTTACTCATTCTATTCACTTTTACTTGTCATGTTTTGCTTTTCGAGAGTCAAACTACATAGACTTTGACCATTATTTTAAAATGTATTTTTTCAGCATATTGATATGAGAAAAATTACAAATTATAGTACTTTTCGTATAGTTTCCGAATATCTAATTTTAATTTTAAAACATTAAGAAAATCTGATGCAATTTATCTTCAAAAATCAGTCAAACTGACTTTCGAAAAATGAAACATGACAAATAAAAGTGAACGGAGGAAGTATATTCCTACAAACGTCTACTATATGTTTTGGATTACGAGTTTTAAAAGTTCTCCTTTCTTTCTTAAATTTCATACCTAATCAAATGATGTCACATAAGTGGGACGAATGAAATAATATATATCCCCGTTACCATAAGCAACTCCAAGGTCCACCGTCCCTGGTAACTTTCATCTAAAGTCGTGCATTAAGAAATTGCAGCTATTAGATCATGATTACGGTACTGAGTTTACATTTCTTTGGACAAATCTAATACTGTATTTGCATAATGTATACGTTCATGCGCGAGCTACATACTTTTAGAAACCAAGGCTTCTTATTAAGATACTATTAAATGTCTTATTTAAAGCATTGATCTTTTTGAGATACTTCTAAGTTAACTAGTAGTAGTACTTTATTGAAACTAAAGAACTTGAAAAATTACATCAAGACTTTCTTGGGAAGTGCTTCGAACACATGCAAGCAAGAAGCTAGTGCAGTCATTGCCCACTTGATACACTACCAAGAACCAATCCCTCTATCCAGTCTTTAATCTCCATGCAAGGTTTATGTTTTAACTCATTTATCTTTATATGAAATTTATATCAAATTAAATAATTTAACTCGTTTAAATTAGAATGAGAATACATGTCACTTCACTACAGTACTATTAAGTAAATAGACATTTTTATTTCATATACAAGACATGTCTTTCATTAATTGGTTGAATCTATGTAATTATTAAATATTTTGCGATATATTATTCCTTCATCCTCCATGATAATTTAATTTATGGTGTAGCATACCAATGTTGAATTAGTTATTGGAATTTAAATGAGAGCTAGCTTCTCATTAAAGCTACATATGAAGCCCCTACTGTCACATATTCATGCACCTCATCACCTATATATACCCCCAACACTTCACTCCGTAGCTATCTCATTTCATAATCCAACCCAAAATCTAGTTATTATCTTTAAACGTTTCTCAAATATGGATTCCTTTCAGTATTCCAAAATCCCTTATCCACTTCTTATTCTTGTTTTCCTCAGCTTTATCCGCTTTACTTGTGGCACAAGAAACTTGCTTTCACTCTATCAACCACCTCCAATGGGTCTTACGTACCATAATGGTGCCTTATTAGAAGGAGAGCTAAAAATATCCATTCTTTGGTACGGACAATTCTCACCAGCCCAAAAATCCATTATTGTGGATTTTCTTCAATCTATAAATTCTGTTAATAAAATGGGGTCACTTAAAACACCTACTGTTTCAAAATGGTGGCAAACCATTCAAACCTACTTGACAAAAGCGGGTAAAAAAGAAACCCGACTTGTTTTATCTGATCAGTTCAAAGATGAAAATTGTTCCTTTGGAAAAAACATAAAGAAATCCCAGATATCTGAGTTGGCAAATTTAAACTCAAGAAAAGGTGAATTAACCTTGGTCCTAACAGCCCAAGATGTTATAGTTGAAGGCTTCTGCATGAGCAATTGCGGGTATCACGGGTCGGGTCAAGGCAAAAAATCCGTTTTCATATGGGTGGGTAACTCGGTGACTCAGTGCCCCGGTCAATGTGCGTGGCCTTTTCACCAACCAATTTATGGACCACGGGACAAGCCATTGGGTGCACCAAATGGTGACGTGGGTACGGATGGCATGGTTGTAAATATAGCGAGTCTTTTGGCCGGAGTTGTAACGAACCCCTACGGAAACGGCTACTATCAGGGGCCGGCGGAAGCGCCGCTTGAAGCGGCTTCGGCTTGCGCCGGGCTGTATGGTAGAGGAGCTTATCCAGGTTATGCAGGTGAGCTGCTTGTGGATACGATAAGTGGTGCAAGCTATAATGCGCATGGTACAAACGGAAGAAAGTATTTGTTGCCTGGGCTTTTTGATCCAAATAAATCAGCTTGCTCAACTATTGTCTAGAATAATACACATATACTTCTGCTAGAAGATGGAGCACTTCAAATGTTTACTTTTAGTTTATGTAAATTTTGTTTATACGTAGTTTTAACATTTACTTTGAGGAAAATGTATTTTCGTCCCGTGTATGGTTCTTTAGTTTATATATTTTGTTTGGTCTATCTATGATTCCTTCCATTCACTTTTATTTGTCCACTATTTTAAAAATATATTTTCAATTTTACTTGTTTATTTTAGCAAACTAAGAGAAAGACAAATTTTTTTTTCTTCTTGTTTTACCTTTATTATTAACTATTCAAAAATGGACAACTAAAAACGAACAGAGAGAACAGAGAGAATAGTTGACTTTTCACAATTAGCTAGTACTCTCTCTGTTCTAATTTATATGAACCTGTTTGATTGGGAGAGTTAAAGAAAAAATGAAGACTTTTGGAATTTGTTGTTCTAAACAAGTCAAAAAGGGGTTCAGATTATTTGTGTGGTTATAAAAGCTTCTTATTAAGGATATAATCGGTAGTTTAAGTTAAATTGTTTCCAAATTTATAAATGAGTCAGTCCTTTTGGGACGGACCAAAAAAAAATAGGTTGATGTAAACTTGAAGGGAAGGAGTATTAATTTGTCAGAGTAGTTGAGTTTCACAATTAGCTATTAATTTGTCAAATATAGGGATTTGGTCCAACCTCAATTAAATTGACTATCCCCTAACGCTTCCGTTAAGTGTTACTTCTAATTAAGGGAAATGTTTTAGTCCCATTTTTTTTCTAGAGAAATAGAAGTAATAATACTACATGATAACCTCTTTGAAAAGAACATTCGGGAGTGGAATAATGAGTCGTTATTTTAAGTACAGTTAGACTTTTCTATAACAACATCCATATATAATAACATTTCATTATAAAAGATAAGTTTTTCCGGAACCAATTTTCATGTTATGTTATAATATATGTTCTATATAACATCACTTCGCTATAACATTTAATAATATTCGGAACAAACGAAATTGTTATAGAGAGATTTGTTCTATTTTGTAAAGGACAAAATCTTCCTAGTTTTGATAAACTAATTTCCAATGTATTAAGGTCGAAAAATAGAGGGCTGCTATAATGGCCGAAGATGCAATTTTCTTCTTCAGTCACTCCATATCCCTTTTTAACGCAGTTGGGCCTTTGTTAATTCTGATGATGACGGTTCCGAAATACTATTAAAGATGGACGGGTCCAATATAATGTCATTTTAGTGTGAGATGGTTTTTGATAGGAATTTTTATATTTCTATACCATATAGGAAACCTTATTACCCTCAATGTTTAAGGTTTGATATAATTACATTTAGTATACCAAATTACCAATTCTATACCATAGTGTATTTTAAGGGTACAATGAATGCAACATATATCCTCCTTTATTCAAGGTCTAAAATGGCCATTTTTTTAGTCTGTATCTTTTAAAGAAGGTAGCTCTTTACTCTTTGTCTTTTTTTGAGTAAAAACTCCAAAGAAGAGAAATGGGTTCCATCGTTGCGCGTTTTTTACTGCTTCTTTTGGGGAGCGTTTTTTTGAGCTTTCGATTTTTGAAGGGAGTCGATGGAGCCGTTTCTAGGGGTAAGGTATTTAGGATTTGATGGATCTGATTTCTTTAGGTTTCCTAATTGTGTTTTTATATGTAGAAGGTAGGGTAAAGGGTAATGGGTATTTGGGTACTGGTAGCGGAATTGGGTTGTGAGAACAGAAAATAATGTATCTACAATCAGGATACAAATAATCTACAATTCATCTACAAAATATCTACAAACTGGGTATATTGAATTTTAATATCCCAATTCCCATTCGATTGTAGTTCAATTGGGACTTTTGACATAATTGCGTTTTTTGCAGAAGATTTGTAAAGTTTTAGTCGTTTTTGATTTGTGAAAACAGAAAACAAAGCATCTACAATTAGAATACAAATAATCTACAATGTATCTACAAAATATCTACAAACTGGGTACATTGAATTTTTATATCCCAATTCCCATTCAATTGTAGCATAATTGGGATTTTTGACATAATTGCGTTTTTTCAGAAGATTTGTAGAATTTTAGCCATTTTTTATTTGTTAAAATAGAAAATAAAGCATCTACAATCAGAATACAAATAATCTACAATTTATCTATAATTTATCTACAATTTCCACAATATGTCTTCTTCTCTTCTCTTCTTTCCTTCAGTTTCAATCTGAAATTCAGTCAAAACCAAGTCTAATCTTCACCAAAACCCCTCAAAATTGAGATATAAACTCCAAACCATATTCCCGATTATTTTCAACAACACCCAATCCAAACAAATAATGATTTTTGAAAACCCAAATTTGAATTCAAAGCTTTCAAGCTTTTTAATGGCTGTCAATGGTGGAATTGCTGCTCTCTTTTCATTTGCTTTGTATTACTGAAATTTGCGATTGAGAAATAGAGAGAGATGTAGAGAGAATGTCGACGAACTGAGCTTTTGCAGAACTGATTTCTACAATTTGATTCGAATTTGTTGACGATTTTGTCTTTTTTTGATTTGTGGCTTAAGAAAAAATATCGAAGAACATAGTTTTTGCAGAAAAGAGTCTATGTAATTTGATTTTAAATTGAAGATATAGGATTTGCGTTTCAAATTTGATCTGAAGGTCGCTAAATCAATTAGAATATTCTGTTCCTGATTTGTAGCGCGCCTAATTAGGAAGGAATCGGCTGCTACTAATTAGTATTTAATGAATGGTATAATAATTGTAGAAAAACTATGAACATGGCGGGTAAATATGAAACTATGCACATTTTTGGTAATAAGGTTTCATATATGGTATAGGAAGGAAAAAGTCTCTTTTTGATGACCAAAAATGCATTTTAGGTGGAAATGACATCAAGTAGCCATTTTTAAGTATCTTGTTTAAAATATATTCACAGTTTATAATGCATTTAAAGATTAGCTAATTCGCTCAAATTTAACTTCAAGACACGATGTCCTGAAGTTTAAACCTCAAGGTTCAAACTTCAGGACATCGTATCCAAAAGTTCAAATACAGTGTCCAGAAATTAGAATTTTATGTTCTGAATTTCAAATTAACAGCTCAAAAATTCAGGAGACTTAGTCCTGAATCTCAAATTAACAGCTCAAAAATTTTGGACACTAAGTCTTGAACAAATTAACTTCTCGAAAATTCATGATACTTACTCCTGAAGTTTGGATAAATTGGCTAATCTTTCAAAACATTATAAATTGTAGATATATTTTAAATAACATGCTTAAAAATGATTATTAATGCACTTCCCTGACAATTTGGATAGTACATGATTTGGGAGTTAGGATCCTGCGGGAAAATGGGTATGGCCATAAATGGAGCAAGAATGGTGACGTTAACTTAATAACTCATTTAATATCTTATTCTACAGAATCATATGCCTTTCTGACCATATCCTTTGACAAGCTCATGACCTAAAATGATGTTGTTATTGATAACCCTGCCTAGCACAAATCTTGGTTGACTGTGGTCTCCAAATTATTCATAACTAGTTGCATCCTCTTAGCAATAACCTTAGATATAATTTTGTATAGCATTTTAGTTATTATATAGTTGCATTATTTCTTGATTGGATCTAAAAAGCACTAGAATTGGCGATATTCTTGTATGGGTCAAAATAAGGTCTAGCTTAGTGAATACATACGGACGAGCTGAGGCCGAGGTCGAAACCCTGTATGGTCTAGTGGCGAGGAGTCGCTCGAAGGGAAAGACCCATGCTGAGGTCGTGTAAAGAGCAACGCCTGTAATTGTTAGAATGCTTATGTAATTGTGAATAGGAATATTCTATTAAATATTCCCCCACATTGTACCTTTCTAGGGTTTTATATGGATATCCCTTATAAATAGAAAGAGAGAAGAAATAAAGAAGGGATTCGGAACCTTTGTAAAAAAAAGACATCTTGTAACGAGTTGGCTATCAGAAATATACAAAAAGCTAGTTTTTGCTTCTCTTGTTTGATTCTATCATAACATTCCTCTTTAACTCACAAGATCCAAGAACACATAATCCACTTCACCTGTCGGTTGTCACGTGTTGTAGTCAGGGGAAGGAATCATCTATCTCGTCTAACCTTTGGGTGATAAATTCCTTCTTATTATATTTAATGTCATTTATCACATTTATTGCATGTTTCCATCCTTGTATTGATTGTTAGTCGTAGAGCATTAACTCAGCATCCGTTAACTTAAGCGTGGATTCGTATCGCTTGGGCTGTTTAATTTCGGATCTGGAATTTATTACTTTTGACTTAGATTCACCCCTCATCCCTTTATCTAATTAGTTTAATTAAAAAGAATTCAAAACTTTTTGGCCAAACAATTTGGCGCTGTCTGTGGTCAAGTGGGCCATCGAATTAAGTGAGCATGATATAACATATCAGCCTCGAACGGAGATAAAGTTGCAAGTACTTGCCGACTTCGTCACCGACTTCAGCGCCAAAATATTACCTGAGGCCGAGCAAGAAGCAGCCCATACCACTCCCAAGTTACACGACCTATGGGTCCTATACACCGATGGTGCCTCCAATGCGGCAGGGTTTGGACTGGGACTCGTGCTCGAGGTCCCAACAGGCAAAGTCATTCGCTAATCCATACGGTGTCTCGACACGACTAACAATGAGGTGGAGTATGATGCCGTAATTGCAGGACTGGAACTATCTCTCAAGTATGGAGCACGGTGAGTCATCCTCCGATGCGACTCACAACTCGTCGTCAACCAAGTCACACGGACTTTCCAAATAAAAGAACAAAGGTTACAAGAATATCAGACAGAAATTCATAAGCTACTTCTCGAGTTCGACGAGTGCCAACTCGATCAGGTACCCCGAGCACAAAACATCGAAGCAGATGGCCTTGCCAAATTGGCAGCGGTCACCAAGAACATAAGCGGAAAGAAAACATGGTCACCCTCCTCCGTTCGTCGATAGACCAAATTGAGGTACGCACTATAAACTTGACTTGGGACTGGTGTAACCGCATTATGTCATATTTACAGGACGGGTTGCTCCCACCCGACAAAAAGGAAGCCAAGAAACTCCGAATACAGGCAGCTCGATACAGCATCATCAACCATGAGCTATACAAAAGAACGTTCAGTGGTCCCTTGGCAGAATGCCTAGGGCCAAACCAAACTAGATGCATCCTTGAAGAAGTACACGAAGGCCATTGCGGAGCGCATACTGGTAATCGAGCCCTCGTTAGATGCCTCATACGGGCTGGCCCACCATGAAAAAAGAAGCCACCGACTACATTCGAAAGTGTGAACAATGCCAAAAATACGCTCCAATGATCCACCAGGTGGGTGAGCACCTTCACTCCATCATATCACCTTGGCCATTCATCAAGTGGGGGATGGACATCGTTGGACCCCTCCTAGCGGGACGAGATAATATACGATTCCTTTTGGTTTTAACTGACTATTTTTCCAAGTGGGCAGAAGCAGGTTCATTCGCCCAAATACGCGAACATGAAGTTATCACATTCATACGGAGAAACATCATATGCCGCTTTGGCATCCCCAAAGAAATTAGTTGTGAAAACGGACCCCAGTTCACCGGAAAAAAGACCGTCGAATTCTTCGAGAAATGGCACATCAAGCGAATACTCTCCACGCCATATCACCCGGCCGGCTATGGTCAGGCGGAATCCTCCAACAAAACAATAATGAACATCATGAAGAAGAAGCTTGAGGACACCAAGGGACTGTGGCTGGAAATGCTATAGGCGTACCCCACCATGCCAAAAAACAAGCACAGGAGAAACGCCATATTCACTAGTCTACGGGACTGACGCAGTGATACCAGTCGAAGTCGGGGAGCCAAGTTTAAGATACTTCAACGAGAGTGGACCAAGTAACGATGAAGTAGAAAGCAAGACCTCGACGAAACAGATGAGCGAAGAGACATGGCCTACGTAAGAATGATAGCTCAAAAACAACAAGCAGAAAGGTACTGCAACAAAAAGCCAAAGTCAGACCACTCAAGGTAGGGGATTATGTGCTCAAAGCCAAAACACAAGCAAGCAAAGACCCACGAGAAGGTAAACTGGGACCAATTGGGACGGACCATACAAAATCACAGCAACAACAAACAAAGGGTCGTTCCGACTAGAAACAATGGAGGGAAAACTACTACCAAACAATTGGAACGTCGCCCACGTCAAATACTTCAACTTCTGAAGACGGACGTACCCAAACCGTACTCTTTTTCCCTCACCCGAGTTTTGTCCCAATTGGGTTTTCTCGGGGAGGTTTTTAATGAGGTGACGAAAGGGGTGTCTCAGAGTTTAGTTCATCGCCCTGCCTATCGACTACTTCTCTAGGCTGAGCAACGAAGGGACTAGATAGACTGGGACTCCTCGAATGTATGTACGACCCAAAAGGGGATGTAGTATTCTCAATGAAAAACAAAGCAGTATTTCTTACACCTCCACAAAATTTTCACATCATGCCAACGCAAGGGAAACTTACATTTGACCTCGTTCGAATCGTTATACATTCGACCTCGTACGAATCACTCTACATTCGAGCTCGTTCGAATAATTCTACATTCGACCTCGTTCGAATCATTCTACATTCGACCTCGTTCGAATCATTCTACATTCTACCTCGTTCGAATTAACATACATTTAACCTCGCTCAAACTAACTTACCTTCGACCTCGTTTGAATCAACGACCTCATTCGAGTAAACCGAAAGTCAGGGACTTTCTCG
This sequence comes from Nicotiana attenuata, assembly GCF_001879085.1. Taxonomy (NCBI): domain Eukaryota; kingdom Viridiplantae; phylum Streptophyta; class Magnoliopsida; order Solanales; family Solanaceae; genus Nicotiana; species Nicotiana attenuata. Next base: position 44,956 of record NW_017672522.1, read on the forward strand.
CAAAAGAACTCACAAAAAAAAAGAGAAAGAAGAGCCAGAAATACACAACAACTATTTCAATCATTCCTTTCCAATACATTTTTTACGAAGGGCTGGAAAGACGCCCCTACAAAAACAAAAAAGCACAAAAAAGCAAAAACTAAGTACAAAGACTTCATGCTGCACCATCACCAGCATCACCAACATACACATCATCGTACCAAGGGTCGGAGGAAAGCCTATCCAAGGCGTCTTCATCATCGTCTCCCCTGGGCGTACCGAGATCATAACCACAGGCGTTACGAGCTGCACATACCTTAAAACAAACATCCTTAAATTCAGCCTCGAAAATCTACCCGGCCGTCTTCAGAGACCTATATATGTCACGTTGGGCCTCAGAATGAACCCACATTTCATACAACTCACGTGACACACCGAGAGCAACAGAAGTATGAGAAGTGGACGACTGAGCCTGCACCTGCGCCTTCTCGGCCCATAGGGCGACAACTTGCTCATTCAGCTGAGACAACTCCTCCTCCAAACCCCCGATCCTCTCCTCAAATCTCGCTTCCTTAAGCGCTGAAGTTTCTGGCTCAGTAGCTTGCTCAGATCTGCAAACCTGAAGGGCGTCCCTTAAGACTGTCACCTCTGCCACCGTGATTGTTCTGGATTTCTCGGCTCGACCCAACTCATCAACCCTGGTACTCAACTCATCCTGCAAGTTAGAGATCCTTATTTCGCTCAGCTTGAGCTCAACTTGTAAGGACACCACCTGCGCCTGAAGGTCAGCATTATTGGCCGTCATTCCCTTGCTCACCTCGAGCTCATCCTCCTTAGCCTTCAACGCCACCTCAAGGCACTGCATCTACCGATGGCCCTTATAAGCTCTTCGTCTTTCTCCCTCAACTCCTCGTCTTTCTGCTTGAGCCCATCACGGAGCACCTGGAATTGGCTGTCCTAGTTAAGAAAGTCAACTAGCATATGGTGCTTAGAATGATACTCTCTGTACTTGGACACCACCTTCTTGAAGATGTCCGTCCTTCGCTCTTCCCGCCGGTCACGCTCAATCTCCATGATGAGGGTCTGACATATAAAAGAAGATAGGTTAGCGGAAGAAAATTACAAGTACGAAATGAATTAACCTGAAATGGGAAAAGCAAACTCACTCGCAAGGCCATGCCAGATATACCTAACGACAGATCCGTATCCCTCAGCGTCTGTAGCATCCTTTTATTAGAATCCGCACACAGAAGAGCGAAGAACGGTACCACCCATTCTGAGTTGGCCAAGAGATCGTAATCCACGGGAATGACTATGTGCCGATTAGGCCCCTCTGTCCTTATGTCTACTCGGGTGTACCTCTCCTCAAAAGCCAGCACCCCCTCAGGGTCGATGTCAGAGCCCGACCCATCATCCTCCACGAGGATAGCTTTATCCCTTCCGTTTGTAGAAGATGAGCCGACCCCGGCTATTCGTGAAGGTTCCCTTCTGACATGAGTCCTTTCAACCTCTGTTGGTCCTCCTTCTGAGACGAGAGCCGGCGTGGGAGCATCATCAACGCCCAGTAAGGATGCAACCTCCGCGTTCAAAACATTATGCCTTTTTAACTCGCCATCAGCAGCGTCGACGCTTTCACTCACCACCTTCCGCCTTTTCCTCGATACTGCCTCCCCCTTATCAGGAGACGACTCGTCGACCAGGTGCAGGTCGCGGAAATCGAAGGTCTCAGCCGACGTAATGGTTGCCCATGGGAAGGAATCACCCGACGGCGGAGCTAGGTTCTGACCCCCTCGGGTAGATTCAGCCAGTACAAATTGCATTCTAGCCGAAGCGACTGCCTGGCGGAACGTGGGCACTGGAGCCTTCGCCTGCTTGGAAGCTTGCCAACCTGGCACAAAAAGAAAATCATATTTAACAAAACTGACGACAAAACCGTGGTAAGCTATAACGAAAGTGAAAGGGTCAAAGAAATAAGAATCTGAATCACTAGTCGAAGGCTTGAGACGGAACAGCTTGTTAAAAAATATCCAGTCGCGAATCGCCACAGTATGAGGTAAGACGCGAGTCACCCAATCCTCGATGTTAGGAACCAAGGGGGGTGGGTACTTACCAGCTGAAAGCAGAAAAAACATGAGAAAGTCAAAAACAAAAAAAGCGGGGGGAATGAACAAAACATGTGACGAACGGTAAAAGGCCCTTATGATTGAAGTTCCACTACTCAGGGAATCCAGCCGGTTCCGCCACAACGTGCTCGATCCTGACGAAGAAGTAATTGCACCAGAACTAGCGATTCGCCTTGTCATCCATCCCCGTCACCAAGCCTTTAGTTCCACGATGTCGGAGATGAATCAACGTCCCTTGTAAAAACTGGGCGAGAAGAGATGCAGAAGATGACGAATGGAGACCTCACAGCCGGCCAACTATGCAAACTTCACCAGCATCAAGAAGGCCTTATATAGGTAAGGGGAAAGCTGTGCCGGGCAAACACCATAAAAACGGCAGAACTCCTCAACAAGCAGAGGAAGAGGAAGAGGAAGAGAGTAATCTACCAAGAACAGGTATTGGTAGAAAGCACAATACCCAGGTCTGTGAACTTGTATTGAGTCGTTCCCCGTTGGAACGATATCGACGTAATCAGGAATACGGAATTTAGACCGCATATCAGATATTTGAATCGACCCCATGACTGATAGAACCTGCTCAGGTGCTGGAGCAGGTTCTTTCTGAATGCCGTTTCTAACCGATGGGTTCCGAGGAACTATTTTCTCCACAGTGGGAAAATTTTCATCTTCTGCAGCCGTGGGCTCGCCACTACCGGAAGGCATAGCCACCGATAAAGGGGTGGTATCGGAAACTATATCTGAAATGTGACGGGCGTTCATCATTTCTACGAAGCGCATATATACCATAGAACTGGAATAAGGGTATCAACAAGAAAGCTAAAACTAAAAAGTAGGAGCAAATCGGAAGTAAGGGTTGGAGAAGAAGCAAAAGAACATGCAAAGTGCTAAAGAAGTAGGAAGTTTGAAAAGTCTCACTTTTGAATCTCTCTTCCCCTATTCATAAGGTATTATGACACCTACATTGATACAAGAAGCTATCATTGGCACTAAGATCGAAGCAACAGAGGCAATGGAAATGATGCATTGCATCGGGAAGATGCGTAATGATGACTCGCGTGGATGTGACGTCATCCTATGTTAGCTGCGCCAACTACAACCTTTGTGCCGATCCGCCATCAACGCGATATGGACCAACTCAGCTCATCTGAGATGGCAAGATATCTTGCGATTAGTTACAGATAAAATCTGCTCGTCGAGGACTCTCAAGAGGACAACCTCAATAAGCAGAGGGACTAACTATATGAGTCAAAATTAGGTCTAGCTTAGCGAATGCATATGGACGAGCTGAGGCCATAACCCTGTATGGTCTAGTGGCGAGGAGTCGGTCGAAGGGAAAGACCCATGCCGAGGTCGTGTAGAGAGCAACGACTGTAATTGTTAGAATGTTCCTGTAATTGTGAATCAGAATATTCTATTGAATATTTCCCCACATTGTACCTTTCTTGGGTTTTCTAAGGATATCCCTTATAAATAGAAAGAGAGAAGAAATAAAGAAGGGATTCGGAACCTTTGTAAAAAAAAAAGAAATCTTGTAAAGAGTTGGCTATCAGAAATATACAAAAAGCTGATTTTTTTCTCTCTTGCTTGATTCTATCACATAACATTCCTCTTTAACTCACAAGATCCAAGAACACATAATCCACTTCACCTGTCGGCTATCATGTGTTGTAGTCAGGGAAAGGAATCATCCATCTCGTCTAACCTTTGGGTGATAAATTCCTTTTTATTATATTTAATAATATTTATCACATTTATTGCATGTTTACATCCTTGTATTGATTGTTAGTCATAGAACATTAACTTAGCATCCGTTAACTTAAGCACGCATTCGTACCGCTTGGGCTGCTTAATTTCGAATCTAGAATTTATTACTTTTAATTTGAATTCACCCCTCATACCTTTATCTAATTGTTTGATTAAAAAAGATTCAAAACTTTTTGGTCAAACAATTCTGAGTTAAGTTTGATAAAGCTTATAAGTAGGTTGATCTATTACTACTTTGTTAAAAAGAAAGAAAAAAACAAAGGGGAAAAAAGAGAGATCAAGAATAGTATAATGAATCATGATATGTTCAAGACAAGAACAAATTAACTAACCAATTTGAACACAATTTTTGCATATATCGAAAGGCCGCTATTGTCTATGTTGAACTATAGGAATTAAGAAGTCAAGAAGGACCATAGACAAGCGGGAGAAAAAAGAAATCATGTTATAAAATAATAAAAGAAGAAGAAGAGTATTGCAAAGAAAGTAGAGAGAAAATTCTTATTGATTTGGGATCAATTACAATAGAATATAATCCCTCTATTTATAGAGAAAAAGTTGCTTAGCCACCAAGTAACAAACCCTATGAACTCTCTAAAATATAGACATTAACCATAAATAGAATTCTATTTATAACACTCCCCCTTGAATGTTTATTCAACAGATAATGTGCCTCGTTAAAACCTTAACTAAAATAAAATCCAATGGGAAAAAAATTCTAGAGAAGGAAAAAGAGTACACATATATAACAATACGCCATTTTGTTGCCTCGTTAAAAACCTTGCAAGGAAAACCCAGTGTGACAAAAACTTGTAAGGGAAAAAGAGTACAACGCGAATTAACTCTCCCTGATAAGAGCATCAATTCATATCCTTGAGCCTTCGCATCCAAATCTTGTATACTAGCTTCTTGAAGGTTGACATCGGTAGAGATGTGGAGAATAAATCAACCATATTAACTTGAATGAATATGTTGCATCTTGAAATCATTCCCGATAGAGATGAATTTGTATCAACCCGGTCGGTCGTTTCATGAGTTACCACCCCATTTTTCCTATTTCTGCTTCCTTGTGTGTTGTTCAGCTGTATGTCATCCTATCGTGTTGGTGGTGTTGTATTCGGAGTGGTCTTAGGGTGGAATGAGACACTTAGTCTCTTAAGTTGGTTATTTATTTGGTAAAGTCAATCGAAAGTTGACTTGTGGGTAAATGATCTCGGAATTGGGTTTTTATGGTTTGGATAGCTTCGTTAGTTGATTTGGATCTTAGGAGCGTGTTCGGATGTAATTTGGAGGTCCGTGGTAGATTTAGGCTTGAATTGGAAAATTAGGAATTTGGCATTTTTCGGTCGGCAGTGGAAATCTTGATATCGTGGTCGGATTGGAATTTCGAAAATTAGAGTAGTTCCGTTGTATCATTTGTGATGTGTGTGCAAAATTTCAAGTCATTCGGATGAGGTTTGATAGGTTTTTACATCGTTTGCAAAATTTGGAAGTTTTAGAGTCCTTAGGCTTGAATCCGAGGGTGATTTGATGATTTGACGTTGTTTTGAGTGTTCCGAAGGTTGAATAAGTTTGAATGGTGATATGTGACTTGTTGGCATGTTTGGTTGAGGTCCCGTGGACCTCGGGATGGATTTGGGTGGTTGACGGAAGGTTTGGCTTTGAATTGTTGCTATAGATTTTGCTTCTTTTGCTGTTTCCGCACTTGCGAAGTGGGGACCGCAGGTGCAATGATCGCAGACGCGGGAAGCAACCGCAGATGCGCTATTTGTCGCAGGAGTGAAGGTTTTGACTGCACATGCGATCCCGCAGGTGCGAGGCCTGGGGCGCAGGTGCACAAGCTGGAGAGTTAAGTAAAATGCGCAGATGCGGCATTTGGATCGTAGGTGCGGTCCCGCAGGTGCGTGAATTTGGCCGCATGTGCGAAATTGATGGGCAGAATGTTTAAAAAGGCCCCTTCGCGATTTACAGTAATTCTTTCACCATTTTTGTGCTATTTTGGAGCTCCAAGCCGTGAATTCAAGAGGGGAATCGAGGGGTTTCAGTGAAGTAAGTTACTTGGGCTTTGTATTTGGTGTTTGTGATGATTTTTCCGCTAGCTAATCATGAAATTAGTGGGGAATTTGGGCTGAAATTGAAGGTTAGCGTTTGAGTTTTGGAGAGCTTTGATTGGGGGTTTGAGGATTCATTTGAGGTCCGATTTTGGTGATTTTGGTATGTATAGACTCGTGAGGGGATAAGGATTCTAGTGTTGTAATTTTTATCAAATTCCAAGACGTGGGCCCGTGGGTCGAGTTTGGCCAATTTCGGGATTTTTGAGTTAATTTGGTTATTTTTGCTTGGACTTTTTTCCTTTAGTGTGTATTAATGACGTGATATTGATTTTGGTTCAATTTGGAGCATTTGGAGGCCGAGTCGAGAGGCAAAGGCATCGCGGGTTTGAGTTTGGTCCGGTTCGAGGTAGTAATGATGGTAAATGTTGTCCTGAGGGTATGAAACCCCGGATTTTACATTGTTATACTATTTTAAGGTGATGCACAGACTTGATGGCGAGCGTGAGGGGCGTGCACCGTTGGGGATTGTGACTTGGTCCATCCCGTAGCAACTATAAATTTGCATATTTAATTAAAACTACTTGATACTATCATATGTTAGAAAGTATTACTATGTTTTGGGATGAACGCCATATTTGGGCCTCGTGCCAACAGTTTGGACCCTTAAGGGCATTCTTTACTAATATTCCTTACTGCTTTGATTTAATAACTGTATTCAGTCATGCTATGTTTTACTGATTTCATAACTCAGTCTTATTTACTCTGAATTGATGCATAAACGATATTTTGGGCTGAGCACCCTGTTTTACTGTTAGCCTGGGTGGCTTGAGAGGTTTCTGACTGAGTAAGGTTGAGGGCCTGTGTTGTGAGGATATCATGGGATCGGGCTGCGTGCCGCAACGTGTTGTATTGTTTTTTGATATATGAGAGGCCGATGGCCTGATTTATTATGCCACGAGATGGCTTGTGATAGCGCTTGGGCTGTTGGAGCCCCTCCGGAGTATGTACACCCCCACTGAGCGTGGGTACCCAGAGTGAGTGATATGTTGTTGTCTGAGGGGCTGATCCTGATACATGTTGTGCCCGAGGGGCTGGCTCTGTTGATATTATGCCCGAGGGGCGGTTTATGATACATGGCTTGCCCCAGGGGCTATTTATGACTTTTATCATTTTTACTCTAAACTTCATTAATTCCTTGTTGAAACTTTTAGAACGATATTTTGAATGAATTTTTGCTGAAATTGAATCTCTAATGAAATAAATGATTTCTATACTATTTTGGAAACGTACTGTTCATACTGTAGTTCTATGACGTGAAATTATCTGATTTCTTACTGCTCAGTTTTCATTTACTCTTATTACTTACTGAGTTGGCGTACTCACATTACTCCCTGCACCTTGTGTGCAGATCTAGGTATTGCGGGTCGTGATAGTGAGCACTGGTCGTTTATCCAGCGGGTCTTTTTTCGGAGTCGGCAAGGTAGTTGCATGGCGTTCGCAGCCTTGCACTACTCCCTCTTATCTTCCTTAGACTATTTTTAGTATCTTTATTTCCGGACTATGATAGTCTTTATATTACTTAGACAGACCTTAGTAGATGTTCGTGACTTATGACACCCCGATGTCGGGCTTGTGTTATTTTTCCGCACTTGTTATTTAAACCCATGTTATGAGATATTATCAATTAATAGCTTAAAAATGTCTTTTATGAAATACTAGTGTGATTTGGGATTTGTGTCGGCTGGCCTAGTTTCACGATAGGCGCCATCACGACCAGGTCGGTTTTAGTATCGTGACATGTTGGTATCAGAGCCTAGCTTTCATAGGTCTCACGAGTCATGAGCGGGTTTAGTAGATTCTTGCGGATCGCTACGGAAACGTCTGTACTTATCTTCGAGAGGCTGCAGAACCTTTAAGAAAACTTCACATTCTTGAATTCCTGTCGTGCGAATATGTTGATTCTGGTAACTTAACTTCTGTTATTCTATTCTCTCACAGATGGTGAGGACACGTGCTAACGTTCAGGACGGACGACCACCAGTACCACCGTTGGGGCCACTAGAGGTCGAGGACGCGGTCGAGGCCATTGTAGGGATAGGGGTTTAGCCCACACAGCAGTAGGGCAGCACCTGCAGATCCACCAGCTGCCCCAGTTCATGATCAGGTCCCAGTTGCCCCTCTAGCACCAGCACATGCACCGGATGTGCCTATTGTTATCCCAGGCCTTAAGGACGCCCTGACCCAGATTCTAGCAGCGTCACTGGCCTGGCTCGGGCAGTCTCAATTACTAAGGCCGCAACTACTTCTCAGGCCGGGGGAGGCACTCAGACTCCCGCCGCTCGCACACCTAATCAGGTCGTGCAAGGACTTCAGACACCGGGGGCACCTCCAGCCCAGCCGGTTGCAGCTTGATGTTCTTAGACGTCAATACCACACAAGAGGGGGGGGGGGTGATTTGTGTGGTACCTAATTTTCGCACTAGAAGAACCTGGTTCTTCTAGATGTACTTACTAAGACTGTTTGCGGAATTAAGAGTGCATAAAATCAAGAACATAGAGATTTTTACATGGAAAACACCTGGCTCAAAAGGTGAAAAAGACCACGACCTACTACTCAGTAGGATTTTCCCAAACTTCCACTAAAATCACTGAGCCAAAACAACATTTACAAAACTCTTGTAAACCTAAGGATTAAACTCTAATCCCATTGTGGCACACAGCCTCAATTGCTGCGACACTTTCAAGTTAACTCTAACTTGAATACTCAAAGTACCTAATACAATTGCTTCTATGAAAGCTGAAAGGTACACTTTTAAAACACCTATTACAATTGAACTAGAATAAAAGAAAGACACAATGGAATTGGTTCTTCTATCTTGTCCAAGTAGCTTCAGGAATGCACACTTGAATCTCACGTAAATTGCTTGCAAAAAGCCTTGCTATTTTGCTCTTTAATTTAGTTTCACTTCTGCGTTTGTGTGTTACCTGTAAAAGAGAACAATCATTATTATTTATAGAGTTAGTAATCAGAGTTTGATTAAAACTTGAATTGCTGATCCTTCATCAAATTCGAATCCTAGAACAATTCAAACTCCAACCCTTATTCTTTATCCGGATGTAGTTCTCTTCACATAAGGAGACTTCAACTCCTTATCCTATGCAACTTTTTCGATCAACTCAGAAGATATTGTTGCTGACCCTTGAGACTTATCTTCACACGTATGTCACGTGTATAAGCATATCAACACTGTGTCTGTCTCACATGATGGACCTGGTTCATGACTTAGTTCATTTTGTCAATCTTCAAAACTTCATCTGAACTTGGGCAAACAAATTCCCCCTTTTTGATGATGACAAACTCTGTGCGTTTATTGATCAGAGACCCTGTGGAACTCAGCTTAATTATCACACTTTAATTTAACTTATCATTAAGGACCAGGTTCAATCAGGTTATAAATATCACTTTATTATCAGAATACAAAGTAAAGCACAATATCTCTTCCCCCTTTTGGCATCATCGAAAAGTTGTATATTATATGAATCCCAGATGTTAATTATTACTCATGGCCACTGGGGCAACTGCAAGTGAAAAGATGATTCAGTTAATCAATAATCAACTTCACAAGAAATTTAGCTATTAAGATCAGAAGTTTCATAAAACAAGAGAAAACAAAGCACATTGTCATTGATTAGGAGGTGTTTCTACAAAACAGACCACAAAAAGAAAAACAAACATCCAACCATGAGCAGAAAATAGAAAAGTCCAGAATCTGGGTCACTGAGGGAGTTTCTAAACTGGTTCTAGGGCTTGGAGGAACTAGAGGGTTGGGATTGAAGAAAATTAAGCATTGTTTGGAGCATCCCTTCACTCTTTTCCTTTTCCTTTGCTAGCTCAGCTTTGAGGCCATTTCTTTCACTTTCTAGTTCAGTAATGCGAGCCTGGAGCCTTGCAATTTCTGCATCTTTTGTTTCACACTCTAGAACCAATGCCCTAACTTTGCTGTTCACAGGAGTCTTCAAGGATGAACCAGGTTCAACTGGGGTTACACTTAGCAGATAGTCACAAGCCTGCAGAGTTTTGATTCTAATGTGCTCTTTGCCGGCATCTCCCACTTTTTCAATGGCACATCTAACTTGGCCAAGACAGTTGTCAGTATAAACCCATAAGGTGTGGCATGAGCCTTGGAGCCAATGATGACTCTATCCAGCAGCTTGACAATGAAAGCAGGCCAGTTAATCTGCTTTCCTCTCACAAGACACTCTAGAAGGACCAGGTCCATATAATTCGCAGTGTGCCTTCTCTCCTGTCTGGGCAGCAAACACTTGTTCACAAACTCAAAGAGCACCTTGTGCTCAGGCTTCATCTCACTCTTTTGCACAAACCTAGCCTCAGGCAATTCTTCAGCAAACTTGGTATCACAGAAATTTCTGGTGATTTGGAGAGCAGAAGGGAGAGAGTCTAGACAAGGCCACCTTTGCCTAGTATAGTCATCATAGCCCTCACAGGGTATGTCTAGAATTCTGCCCAATTTAGGTGCATCAAACTGCACCTCTACTCCCCTCACCAAGCTTGTAACAACCCCATTCACCACAGTGGCATTTGCCATAAACTCGATCAACTCTTTCCTTGCCAGCCTGCGATCCAGTTGAAGAACCATGTCCTTCCACCCCTGTGCATCCAGGGCATCAACCAATATTTTCATGCCTGGCTCCTCCAGATCTTTCAGAATTCTTCCTTCCAGTATTTTTCTCCTGCCAAAAAGGACAAATCTGTCCTGTTCTTTTTTAGATTCCTCTTCTTCTTCCTCTCCACTCCATGCTCTTTCTTCTTCAGGAACTTTCACTTGTTTTCCTTTGACTGCAGACCTGGTTCTTTTAGCCGGGGAGGGTTCAACAGATACAGGTTGTGAAGACTTCTTTGTAGAAGTCTTGGATCTTTTTGGTGTAGGAGTGGGAACCTCAGTTGTACCTTTTTTCTGATGGACCAATTCCATCTCCTCCTCCTCTTCTTCTGCAGCCACAAAACTTTCCACAACTTTAGCTTTTCGTTTTTCCTTCTTCTTTTTCTTGCTTGCCTCTAAGGCTTTCTGCAACTCAGCCTCACTTTGCTTTACCCTGCTTCTAGTAGCTTTCATCTTTGGTACTGGAGGGACAGTAGACTTAGGAGATGACACCTTGCTCTTCTTTGTTGGCTTAGAGGCAGTTGGAGCCTTTTGAGAAGAAGCTTTGCGCTTCTTGGGATCATAACTTTCCCCTACTTTCTTCAGAATATCAGCTAAGGTTTCTTCCACAGATGAACCAGGTTCATCTTGTTGTTCACTCAGGTGTACAAGGCCTTCAACAGCCTCCCCAGTTTCACTTCCCCCTAGCTTGTTACCACTCTCCTCTATTCCTCCACAAATAGCAAGAATTTTATCTTTATTTTTCTTTCCCTTTCTACTCGACTCTCCCTCACTTAGATCTCTCACAGAACCTACCAACACAAACCTATTGTCCACCTTCTCAACTACATCAGAAAAAACATAGCATGTATTTACCTCCCTAGGGTTTTCTTGATTCTTGTCTGAGTCAGAAGACCCACGTTCTTCTCCATCGCTTGCAGAAATAAATGCTTCAGACTCAGAACTCGAGTCAGATGATTCCTTTTCAGAGCTCTCCTTTTTCTGGATGGCTCACAATTTTTCGTTTAGAGCCGTTCTCAGAGCACCAGTAGCCACAATCTTTCTTGCCAACATTTTCTGCCGGCGAAATCTTGGTTTAGGATTGTCGCTAGGAGGTGCAGATGAGGGTGTGATAGGAGATACTAGTGGGGGAGTTCCTGGATTTTCTTGAGGAGTAGTCGCTGTGAAGAATTTCTGGAGAATTTTTTTGGGGATTTTTGGAGATTTTAGAGAGAAGGATGATAATTTGAGGTTTAAGGCTTAATGACGGTTATGGACTAGAATGGGAGTATGTTGAGTGTACTTAAAGTGCATCAGCCTTTTTGCAGTGGTCAATCAAGAGTCTAATCCCTTTAAGACTCCAGTCTTTTAGTGATAAATAGGTGACACTTGGTTTTTAAAAATAGTCCCGTTTCCTTTAGAATTCTAGGAGAATGAAACTGGTTCAATGCACAAAGGTACTAATTTTTAGGAGTTTGGTTAGAGTAGGACTTCTGCTCATAATTGGAATATTTATTTTTCTATTTGTGCAAAGTATAGAAACATACCTGACCTTTTCTCATGAGCATATTCTGAAGAACCAGGTTCTCCCAGTAGAACTTCTCTTGATTATGCCTCATATATCAGAATAGAAAAAAACTTTGTAAGAGATCACTGAATTAATATAAACACACGTCACAGGAGTATACTGATTAGAGTATGAGACTGAGTAGGAATTAGTCTAGATATTTACATAAAGTCAGAACTTCTAACCAAAAATATGAATTTTTTTTTTCATTTCATTTTTTTCATTGCATTCTGAACTGGTTCCTTTTTAGGTGATCTTAATCATCCCTAATTCCAACCTATTCCTTTCAAAGTTTTCCCTATTCAGTGCTTTGGTGAAGATGTTAGCTATTTGTTTATCAGTAGCACATAATTCTATTGAGATTAATCCTTTCTCATAATTATCTCTCAAGAAGTGGTGTCTAACATCTATGTGCTTGGTCCTTTTATGATGAACAGGGTTCTTTGTCATACTTATAGCACTAGTGTTATCACAAAATATTGGTATGCATCCCACTTCAATTCCAAAATCTACCAATTGTTGTTTGATCCATAGTAATTGAGCACAACAAGAAGCTGCAGCTACATACTCAGCTTCAGCAGTAGGTAGAGCGACTGAATTTTGCTTCTTGGTAGCCCATGATACAAGACATGAACCAAGGAAGTGTGCCATACCTGAGCTGCTTTTTCTATCCACTAGGAAACCTGCATAATTAGCATCAGCATATCCTACTAGATTGAAATTACTACCTTTAGGGTACCAAAGACACAATTAAGTAGTGCCTTTCAGATATCTCAATATCCTCTTGACAGCTGTCAAATGAGACTCTTTTGGATTTGCCTGAAAACGAGCACATAACCCTACACTGAAAACAATGTCAGGCCTACTGGCAGTAAGATACAAAAGTGAACCAATCATACCCCTATTCAGCTTCTGATCAACTGATGAACCAGGTTCATCAATATCTAATTTAGTGGCAGTTGCAATAGGTGTATCTATTTCTTTAGAATCCTCCATTTTAAACTTCTTGATTAGTTCTTTTGTATACTTCTGCTGATGAATCATGGTTCCATTTTGGCTTTGTTTGATCTGCAATCCTAAGAAGAAGTTAAGCTCACCCATCATGCTCATTTCAAATTCACTTCCCATTAGTTTTGCAAAATCTTTGCTTAGCTTGTCAGTTGTGGCCCCAAAGATTATGTCATCAACATAAATTTGTACAACAAGAAGGTCCTTACCTTTTTC
>NW_017672522.1:58340-77067 GCF_001879085.1 Nicotiana attenuata
TTTCTTTCCATTACCAAAGGAGACATTACCTCCCTTTAGGTCCTCAAGTGAAAGGAACTGGTCCTTGTCCCCAGTCATATGTTTTGAGCAGCCACTATCCATATACCATATTTGGCTCCTCCCTTTCACTTGGACCTGCAAAAGGAAATCAGGGGTTAGTCTTAGGAACCCAAACTAGTTTGGTTCCCTTTCTATGGTCAAAAGGATGAATCAGATTCTTTCTTGCCCAACTAGGCAGCTTGTGCTTTTCTTGAACAAAAGCTTTGTTTCTTTGACTAGCCTTTTCTTTTGCATTACATTCATATTTGTATTGGCCGGTCTTACCACAGTGTGTGCAGATTCTATTTTCAGGAAGAGTGAGGCACTTGCTTTTTGGATCCCATTTAGGAGCTTGAGTCCCATAGCCAAGTCCTCTTTTGTTACTGCTATGATGCTCTTGCAGCCAGGAGAGAGCATCAGAAGCCTTGTTCCACTTGCAAGTTCTGTCTAGTTCATGTTTTGCCTTTCGTAAATCTTCTTTCAAGACTTTAATGAATTCATCTTTCTTGTATAATTCATCTTTCATTTTCCCCAAATTTTCTTCTAGAGTGAGGTATGTATGATCAGCTTTCTTCTTTCCTGTTCCTAATTTCAGTTTTAAGTTTTCAGACCTAAGCTCTAGGACACTGTTGTCAAGTTCAAGAACCTGGTTCTTCAACTCAGCATTTTTGTTATCACTCTCATTTGCCCTAGACTCTAGACTTTTACATTTTGCTTTTAGAATCACACATTCCCTAGATAGAACTTTCTTCTCATTATTAATTATCTCATACTCATCAATGAAGTCTATTAATAGCTTGGCCAGCCTTTCTTTAGACAAGAATTTAATCTTGTCTTTGAGATGAAAAATACTTACCTCTTGTTCATCATCTGATTCTCCGATGGCCATTAGTGCTTGCTCCTCCTCAGCTTCATCTTCTGAGTCTTCATCTGAGGTTTCTCCCCAAGAAGCAACTATAGCCTTGGTTGAACATTTGTTTTTCTTTGGTTGAACCTGTTCCTTCTTCCTGTTCCTTCGTTCAGCTCTTTCTTTCTTCCACTCAATTTCCCATTGAGGGCAGTTTTTGATCATATGATCAGTCTTACCACACTTGTAGCATCCCTCATTGGTCTGTTTCTCCGAAGCTCTTGTTTTATTGAAGTTCGTACCTCTTGAAGAACCCTTTCCTCTCATCAGGTACTTCTTGAAATCCCTAGTGATCGTAGCCACTTCATCATCTTCCAAAACTGCACCTTCAGCAATTCTGAGAGCTAAGCTTCTCTCCTTTTTGGGGGTATCCATCTTCATGGTTTGTCTCCTTATTTCATAGGCAGTTAAGTTTCCAATCAGTTCATCCAGTCTAAGGGTAGCAATATTCTTGGATTCCTGAATGGCAGTGATTTTGCTTTCCCATGTGACTGGTAGAACCCTTGTCAGAATCTTCTCAACCTTGTCTTCTTCAAGGATAATCCTTCCAAGAGATTCAAGTTCATTTGTCAAAGTGGTGAATCTAATATACATCTCCTGGATAGTTTCTCCTTCCTTCATAGTAAAATTCTCATATTGAGAATACATAAGTGTTCCTCTTGATCTTTTCACTTGAGGTGTTCCTTCATGAGCCACTTGCAAAGTGTCCCATATTTCCTTAGCAGTTGTACAGCTTTGGATCCTACTATACTCGTCTGGTCCTAGACCACATACAAGCCATTTCTTGGCCTTAGCATTTTTTCCCACTTCCTCAGGTCCTCAACAGTACAATCAGCCCTTGTTTTTGGCACATCAATTCCTTCAGCATTCTTCTTAGTGGTTGCTAGGGTACCATCAGTGACTATGTCCCAAAGTTCATAATCTTCCCCTATGATGTGATCTCTCATTCTGTTCTTCCACCAAGAATAGTACTGACCATTGAAAAGTGGAGGCCTAGCAGTGGATTGCCCTTCCCAGTTCCCAGGTGGTGCACTCATCGTTGATCTTCTCCTAAGGTTTTAGCCTCTTCAAGGATAACCTGCTCTGATACCAATTGATGTTCTTAGACGTCAATACCACACAAGAGGGGGGGGGGGTGATTTGTGTGGTACCTAATTTTCGCACTAGAAGAACCTGGTTCTTCTAGATGTACTTACTAAGACTGTTTGCGGAATTAAGAGTGCATAAAATAAAGAACATGGAGATTTTTACGTGGAAAACACCTGGCTCAAAAGTTGAAAAAAACCACGACCTACTACTCAGTAGGATTTTCCCAAACTTCCACTAAAATCACTGAGCCAAAACAACATTTACAAAACTCTTGTAAACCTAAGGATTAAACTCTAATCCTACTGTGGCACACAACCTCAACTGCTGCGACACTTTCAAGTTAACTCTAACTTGAATACTCAAAGTACCTAATACAATTGCTTCTATGAAAGCTGAAAGGTACAATTTTAAAACACCTACTACAATTGAACTAGAATAAAAGAAAGACACAATGGAATTGGTTCTTCTATCTTGTCCAAGTAGCTTCAGGAATGCACACTTGAATCTCACGTAAATTGCTTGCAAAAAGCCTTGCTATTTTGCTCTTCAATTTAGTTTCACTTCTGCATTTGTGTGCTACCTGTAAAAGAGAACAATCATTATTATTTGTAGAGTTAGTAATCAGAGTTTGATAAACTCGAATTGCTGATCCTTCATCAAATTAGAGTCCTAGAACAATTCAAACTCCAATCCTTATTCTTTATCCGGATGTAGTTCTCTTCACATAAGAAGATTTCAACTCCTTATCCTATGCAACCTTTTCGATCAACTCAGAAGATATTGTTGCTGACCCTTGAGACTTATCTTCACACGTATGTCACGTGTATAAGTATATCAACACTGTGTCTGTCTCACATGATGGACCTGGTTCATGACTAAGTTCATTTTGTCAATCTTCAAAACTTCATCTGAACTTGGGCCAACACAGCTGCTCAGGACTATGTAGCTCTTGTTATGCCAGACGACGAGCAGCGCAGATTGGAGAGGTTTGGTAGACTTCAACCTCCATCATTTAGTGGTGCTGAGGGTGAGGATGCACCGGGTTTCTTGGATAAGTGTCAGAGGATGCTTCGGACCGCAGGTATTATGGAGACCAGTGAGGTCACATTCACTACTTTCCAGTTCTTCGGGGCTGCACTTAGTTGGTAGGAGGCTTACGAGAGGCGTAGCCCGGTTGGCGCAACACCCCTTTCTTGGCAGCAGTTCTCTGTTCTCTTTCTGGAGAAGTTTGTACCTGAGTCTCGCCGAGAGGAGCTGCGGAGGCAGTTTGAGCAGCTTCGTTAGGGTGATAGATCTGTTACGCAGTATGAGATGCGATTCTCCGAGTTGGCCCGTCATGTGGTCTGGTTGGTTCCCACAGACCGAGAGAGGATCAGGAGGTTTATAGATGGCCTCAGTTTTCAGCTTTAGTTGCTTATGACCAGAGAGAGAGTATCTGATGCAACCTTTGATGAGGTTGTTGACATAGCTCGACGAATTGAGATGGTTCATTGTCAGGAGAGGGTTGAGAGAGAGGCTAAGAGGCCTCGTGGTCAGGGTGGATTCAGTGGTGCTCCTCATGGGGGTCAGCATTAGCACGGCAGAGGCTGTCCATTCAGACATGCTCAGTCAGCTCGCCCAGCTTATCGTGGGGCATCATCGGGCCATGGTTCTCACAGTTCTCATCAGGGCCATTCCTCACTTAGTGCCCTTCCAGCCTAGAGTTCGTCCCGTGCTCTATCAGTTCAGGGATCTTCTATGCCAGGTTCTTCTGCTAGTCATTCCGGTGCTAGGGGTTCCCATCAGTCCCCGTCTCCAGCCCCAGGGGGTTGTTGTGAGTGTGGAGAGTTGGGGCATATGTGGAGGCAGTGTCCTTGATGTCATGGGGGTCCACCTCAGCAGGGGAGTTAGCCATCGACTTCAGCACCAGTTATTTCACCACCCACCCACCTAGCTAGGGATGGGGGACAGTCAGCTAGGGGTTGCCCCAGAGGGAGAGGTCGATCAGGTGGTGGTCAGGCCCATTTCTCTGCACTTCCAACCAGACCCAAAGCTATTGCTTCAGATGCGGTGATTACAGGTATTGTCTCAGTTCACCACCGAGATGCATATGTGTTATTTGATCCTGGTTCCACTTTTTCATATGTGTCATCATATTTTGCTCGTTATTTGGATACGCCCCGTGAGTCTCTTGTTTCATCTGTTCATGTATCTACTCCGGTAGGCGATATTGTTGTTGTGGGCCGTGTATATTGGTCGTGTGTGGTGACTATTGGGGGTTTGGAGACCCGAGTGGACCTTCTATTACTTTGTATGGTGGATTTTGATGTGATATTAGGCATGATTTGGTTATCTCCATGTCGTGCTTTTTTGGACTGTCATGCTAAGACAGTGACATTAGCTATGCCGGGTGTGCCACGGATTGAGTGGCGAGGTTCGACCGATTTTATTCCCAGTAGGGTAATTTAATTCTTGAAGGCCCAGCGAATGGTTGGGAAGGGTTGTCTTTCTTACTTGGCCTTTGTGAGGGATGTCAGTGCAGAGACTCCTAGTATTGATTCAGTACCGATAGTGAGGGATTTTCCAGATGTGTTTCCTACAGACCTGCCGGGCATGCCACCGGATAGTGATATTAACTTTGGTAATGATTTGGTGCCAGGAACTCAGCCTATTTCTATTCCACCGTATCGTATTTCATTGGCAGAGTTGAAGGAGCAGCTTCAGGAACTCCTTGATAAGGGGTTTATTCGGCCTAGTGTATTGCCTTGGGGTGCGGTTCTATTATCACCAATTGAAGATCAGGGACTCGAATATTCTTAAGATAGGTTTCACGACCAGATATGGTCATTATGAGTTCCTCGTGATGTCTTTTGGGCTGACCAATGCCCCGGAAGCGTTTATGCATTTGATGAACAACGTGTTTCGACCTATCTCGACTCGTTTGTCATTGTATTCATTGATGATGTTCTGGTATACTCGCATAGTTAGGAGGAGCACGCTGAGCATTTGAGAGTTGTATTACAGCGATTGAGGGAGGAGAAACTTTATGCAAAATTCTCCAAGTGTGAGTTTTGGCTCAACTTAGTGGCTTTCTTAGGGAATGTAGTGTTTAGTGAGGGTATTTAGGTTGATCCGAAGAAGATAGAGGCGGTGTAGAGTTGGCCCAGGCCGTCCTCAGCCATAGAGATTC
Source organism: Nicotiana attenuata (assembly GCF_001879085.1). Taxonomy (NCBI): domain Eukaryota; kingdom Viridiplantae; phylum Streptophyta; class Magnoliopsida; order Solanales; family Solanaceae; genus Nicotiana; species Nicotiana attenuata. The sequence goes on from NW_017672522.1 coordinate 63,545, forward strand.
GCAGCTTCCTTAGGTTGGTGGGCTATTACCGTCGGTTCGTTTAGGGATTTTCATCTATAGCATCACCCTTGACCAAATTGACTCAAAAGGGTGCGCCTTTCATGTGGTCGGATGAGTGTGAGGCGAGCTTTCAGAAGCTCAAGACTACCTTGACCACAACTCTAGTGTTAGTTTTGCCATCAGCTTCAGGTTCATATACAGTGTATTGTGATGCTTCGAGAGTTGGTATTGGGTGTGTGATATTGTAGGAGGGTAGAGTGACTGCTTATGCTTCTTGTCAGTTGAAACCCAATGAGAAGAACTACCCTGTTCATGATTTAGAGTTGGCTGCGATTGTTCACGCGTTGAATTTTTGGAGGCATTATCTTTATGGTGTGTCTTGTGAGGTATTTACTGATCATCGTAGTCTCCAGACTTGTTCAAGCAGAAGGATCTCAATTTGAGGCAGCGGAGATGGTTGGAGCTGCTAAAGGACGATGATATCACTATCTTGTACCATTCGGGGAAGGCCAATGCAGTGGCCGATCATTGAGTAAGAAGGCGGCGAGTATGGGAAGTTTGGCATATATTCCTGTTGGGGAGAGACCTGTTGCAGTTGATGTTTAGGCCTTGGCCAATCGGTTTGTGAGGTTGGATATTTTGGAGCCCAGTAGGGTCTTAGCTTGTGTGGTTTCTCGGTCTTCCTTGTTTGATTGCATCAGAGAGCTCCAGTATGATGATCCTCATTTTCTTGTCCTTACGGACAGAGTTCAGCACGACGATGCCAGAGATGTGACTATTGGTGATGATGGGGTATTGAGGATGTAGGGCCGGATATGTGTGCCCAATGTAGATGGGCTTCAAGAGTTGATTCTGGAGGAGGCCCATAGCTCGCGGTATTCCATCAATCCGGGTGCCGTGAAGATGTATCATGATTTGAGACAACATTATTGGTGGAGGAGAATGAAGAAGGATATTGTGGGATTTGTAGCTCGGTGTCTCAATTGTCAGCAGGTGAAATGTGAGCATCAGAGGCCGGGTGGCTTGCTTCAGCAGATAGATATTCCAGAGTGGAAGTGGGAGCGGATTACCATGGATCATGTAGTTGGATTCAACAGACTTTGTGGAAGTTCGATGCTATTTGGGTGATTGTGGATCGGCTGACCAAGACCACGCACTTTACTCCGGTATGTACTACATGTTCTTTAGAGTGGTTAGTAGAGATTTATATCCGAGAGATTATTCGCTTGCATGGTGTCCCAGTTTCCATGATTTCAGATAGAGGTACTCAGTTCACTTCGCAGTGTTGGAGCGCCGTGCAGCGAGAGTTGGGTACTCAGGTTGAGTTGAGCATAACTTTTCACCCTCAGACGGACGGACAGTCCGAGTGCACTATTCATATATTGGAGGACATGTTGCACACTTGTGTCATTGATTTTGGGGGTTCATGGGATCAGTTTCTACCACTCGTGGAGTTTGCATATAGCAACAGTTATCAGTCGAGTATTCAGATGGCTCCATATGAGGCTTTATATGGGAGACAGTGTAGATCTCCAGTAGGTTGGTTTGAGCCGGGCGAGGACAGGATTTTGGATACAGACTTGGTGCAGGATGCTTTGGACAAGGTGAAAGTGATTCAGGAGCGGCTTCGTACAGCGCAATCAAGACAAAAGAGTTATGTTGATAGAAAGGTTTGTAATGTGTCTTATATGGTTGGGGAGAAGGTTCTACTGATGGTTTCACCCATGAAGGGTGTTATGAGATTTGGGAAGAATGGTAAATTTAGTCCTCAATTCATTGGGCCTTTTGAGGCGCTTCGGAGGATTGGGGAGGTGGCTTTTGAGCTTGCCTTGCCACCTAGCTTGTCAAGCGTGCATCCGGTATTTCATGTTTCTATGCTCCGGAAGTATATTGGAGATCCTTCTCATGTTTTGGATTTCAGCATGGTCCAGTTAGACGGTGATTTGACTTATGATGCGGAGCCAGTGGCTATTTTGGGACGACAGGTCTGAAAGTTGAGGTCAAAGGAGATAGCTTCAGTGAAAGTGCAATGGAGAGGTCAGCTGTGGAGGAGGCTACCTGGGAGACTGAGCGGGAGATGCGGAGCAGATATCCACACATGTTTGAGGCTTCAGGTATGTTTCTTGACTCGTTCGAGGACGAACGTTTGTTTAAGAGGGGGAGGATGTAACGACCCGACCAATCATTTTATGAGTTACCGTCCCGTTTTCCCCATTTCTGCTTCGTTGTGTGTTTTTCAACCGTATGTCATCCTATCGTGTTGGTGGTGTTATGTTCGGAGTGGTCTTAGGGTGGAATGAGACGCTTAGTCTCTTAAGTTGGTTATTTAGTTGGTAAAGTCAACCGGATGTTGACTTGTGGGTAAATGATCTCGGAATTGGGTTTTTATGCTTTGGATAGCTACGTTAGGTGATTTTGGACTTAGGAGCGTGTTCAGAATGTAATTTGGAGGTCCGTGGTAGATTTAGACTTGAATTGGCAAAATTGGGAATTTGGCATTTTCCGGTCGGCAGTGGAAATCCCGATATCGGGGTTAGATTGGAATTCCGAATATTGGAGTAGGTCCGTTGTGTCATTTTTGACGTGTGTGAAAAATTTCAGGTCATTCGGATGAGATTTGATAGGTTTTTACATCGTTTGCGGAATTCGGAAGTTTTGGAATCCTTAGGCTTGAATCTGAGGGTGATTTGATGATTTGATGTTGTTTTGAGTGTTCCGAAGGTTGGAATAAGTATGAATGGTGATATAAGACTAGTTGGCATGTTTGGTTGAGGTCCCGAGGGCCTCGGGATGGATTTGGGTGGTTGACGGAAGGTTTGGCATTGAATTGTTGCTGCAGATTTTGCTGCTTCTGTTGTTTCCGCACCTACGGAGTGGGGACCACAGGTGCGATGATCACAGATGCGGGAAGCAACCGCAGATACGGTATTTGTCGCATGAGCAAAGGTTTTGACCGCACCTGCGAGCCTGCAGGTGCGAGGCCTGGGGCGCAGGTGTGGAAGCTGGAGACTTAAGTGAAATGTGCTGATGCAGAGTTTGGACCGCAGGTGCGGTCCCATAGGTGCGTGAATTGGGCCGCATGTGCGAAAGTGCTGGGCCGAATGTATAAATAGGCCCCTTTGCGATTTTCAGTCATTCTTTCACCATTTTTGTGCGATTTTTGGGCTCCAAGCCATGAATTCAAGGGGGAATCGAGGGGTTTCAGTGAGGTAAGTTATTTGGGCTTCGTATTTGGTGTTTGTGATGATTTTTTCGCTACCTAATCATGAAATTAGTGGGGAATTTGGGGTGAAATTGAAGGTTAGGGCTTGAGTTTTGGAGAGCTTTGACTGGGGATTTGAGGGGTCATTTGAGGTCCGATTTTGGTGATTTTGGTATGTATAGACTCGTGAAGGGATAAGGATTCTAGTGCTGTGAACTATTCGTCTCGAGACGTGGGCCTTGGGGTCGGGTTTGGCCATTTTCGGGATTTTTGAGTTAATTTGATTATTTTCGCTTGGACTTTGTTCCTTAGCGTGCATTAATGATGTGATATTGGTTTTTGTTAGATTTGGAGCATTTGGAGGCCGAGTCGAGAGGCAAAGGCATCACGGGTTAGAGTTTGGTCCGATTCGAGGTAAGTAATGATTGTAAATGTTGTCCTGAGGGTATGAAACCCCGAATTTCACATTGTTGTACTATTTTGAGGTGACGCACACGCTTGATGGCGAGCGTGAGGGGCGAGCACCGTTGGGAATTGTGACTTGGTCCGTCCCATAGCAACTATTAAGTTGCATATTTAATTGAAACTACTTGATACTATCATATGTTAGAAAGTATTACTATGTTTTGGGCTGAAAGCCATATTTGGGCCTCGTGCCAACTGTTTGGACCCTTAGGGGAAGTCTTTACTAATATTGCTCACTACTTTGGTTTAATAACTGTACTCAGTCATGCTATGTTTTACTGATTTCATAACTCAGTCTTATTTACTCTATGTTGATGCATAAATGATATTTTGGGCTGAGCACCTATTTTACTGTTAGCCCGAGTGGCTTGCGAGGTTTCTGACTGAGTAAGGCCGAGGGCCTGGTTGTGAGGATATCATGGGATTGGGCTGCGTGCCGTAGCATGTTGTACTGTTTTGTGATATATGAGAGGCCGAGAGCCTAATTTATTATGCCACGAGATGGCTTGTGATAGCGCTTGGGCTGTAGGAGCTCCTCTGGAGTCTATACACCCCCAGTGAGCGCGGGTACCCATATTGAGTGATATGTTGTCTCCCGAGGGACTGATCCTGATACATGTTGTGCCCGAGGGGTTGCTTACGAGTTATTGTGAGGTAGCCTGAGGGGCTGGTTCTGTTGATATTATGCCCGAGGGGCGGTTTATGATACATGTCTTGCCCATGGGGCAATTTATGACTTTCTTCATTTTCACTCTAAACTTCATTGATTCTCTGTTATAACTGTTAGAAAGACATTTTTAAAGAATTTGTGCTTAAATTGGATTTTTAATGAAATAAATGATATCTATACTGTTTTGGAAACGTACTATTCATACTGTAGTGCTATGACGTGAAATTATCTGATTTCTTACTGCTCAGTTTTCATTTACTCTTATTACTTACTGACTTGGCGTACTCACATTACTCCCTGCACCTTGTGTGCAGATCCAGGAGTTGCGGGTCGTGATAGGGACCGCTGATCGTTCATCCAGCGGGTCTTTTTTGAAGTCGGCAAGGTAGCTGCATAGTGTTCACAGCCTTGCACTTCTCCCTCTCATCTTCCTTAGACTGTTTTTAGTATCTTTATTTTCGGACTATGATAGTCTTTATTGTAGTTAGACAGACCTTAGTAGATGCTTGTGAGTTGTGACACCCCGATGTCGGGCTTGTGTTATTTTTTCGCACTTGTTATTTAATCCCATGTTATGAGATATTATCAATTAATATCTTAATAAGGTCTTTTATGAAATACTAGTGTGATTTGGGATTTGTGTCGACTGGCCTAGTTTCATGATAGGCACCATCACGACAGCGGTCGGTTTTAGGATCATGACAGAATTGTATTCATATGATCTTATTGGAATCGTCATTTCAATATCATCACATTGGGGCAAAAACTCTTGCTATCATATTATCATGCGCATAATTATAGCAAGATACATTTGTGCACAAATTGCGCAGAGGATGTGGTACTTCAAGATCAAGAATTGTATATGCTTTAAGCAATTTAAATCCTTTGGGGATTGTCATATAAGTATAGTCAAATAATCCATTTAAATAGACTTTAGATGCATGTTAACTTTTCATGTCGTGCTAGACATATAAGGTGCTAGACATATAAGATAAATAAAAGTGATTGCAAATATTTTATATCGGTTCCGACCTCCTTATTTTTCATAACGGCATAACATGGAGATCTCTTCATTCATATATTAAGGTACCTGAATCTCTTATGAGATTTTATGAAGTGTTATGTCATGTGATCTTCTAGATCACTAGCCTCCTATATTATGATCATTTTGATCATTTGCTCATCTTCTTTATCAAGAAGTTTATTTGAAATCGATTTGTCTATTGCTCTAAGCGTAACATAGACTTTGTCCTTCTAGGACTTAATAGGAGCATTTGCAATGAGAATATAGTTACTTTCTTTTGGTCAACAAATGCGTCTGGCATGCTTTGCAATATATTGCAAATGAATTATCCTTTAATGAACTTCAAGTTCATATTATTGTATTCGAGGATCCAGATATACAAATGATAATTCATTCCACGTAACTTTTTCTCAACTGTTTATCTTGTCTCCCCCTCATGTTAGAAAAACTAACTTGCTTCCTCAACTTTGGAAACCCATGTTTGTGCGTTATGGTCGCACATCAATAATAATAAGATGGAATTACTTGGTTCCTGACCCCGAATCATTTGTGAGGGGAGATTGTAATATACTTTCGTATATAACGTATATCAAACTAATATAGATAACTTCGTTCTCATAAGCAATAGTTTAGCTATTAAGTGGAGGCACTCAATAAATCATTTTGCTAAACCAACTATGATATAAACCAACTTATCAAGATGAACTGTCTTGAATAGAAAATCTGGAAATTATGCTTGAAATTGAATTATTGAGCAAGTTACCTATAATGAGCTGACCGGTCGTTTTAAGAATTTACGCCCCGATCCCCTATTAAATGCATTCCGCGTGTTTGTTTCTGCTATTGTGAGTTGCCGGGAGGATTTATTTGGAGTTTTGGAGAGTTTTGGGACACTTAGTCCTTAAAAGAGAGTTTAAGTTTTAGATTTTGGATCGTAGTCAGAACAGTGTGAAGACGACCTCGGAATGGAATTTCGTTGGTTCCGTTAGCTCCGTTGGGTTATTTCGGGTTTAGGAGCGTGTTCGGATTGTGTTTTGGAGGTCCGTAGTTTATAGGCTTGAAATGCCGAAAGTTGAATTTTTGAAGTTTTCGGTTTGATAGTGTAGATTTTGATCTAAGGGTCGGAATGGAATTCCGGAAGTTGGAGTAGCTCCGTAGTGTTGAATGTGACGTGCTTGCAAAATTTCAGGCAATTCGGACGAGGTTTGATAGACTTTTTGATCGAAAGCATAATTTGAGATTTTTTGGAGTTCTTAGGCTTGAATCCAATGATAAATTGGTGTTTTGATGTTGTTTTGAGTGTTCCGAAGGTTGGAACAAATTTGAATGTTGTTTTAGGATTGGTTGGCATGTTTGGTTGAGGTCCCGGGGGCCTCGGGTAAGCTTCGGGTGCTTAATGGAAGTTGAATTGGACTTAGGAAGAATTTTAGGTTGCTGAACCTGTCTAACCGCACTTGTGTGTGTGGGACCGCAGATGCGGCGCCGCAGAAGCGGCTTGGTGATCGCAGCAGCAAGATTAGCCCAAGGCTCTAGGAACCACAGGTGCGGCTGGGTGACCGCAAATGCGGAGCCGCAGATGTGGCCAAGCGACCGCAGATGCGGACCCAGCTCGTTGTGCGCTCCCATGACTGCAGATGCCGTAATCACTGGGCAGAAATATGAAATTTCGAGGGTTTGAGTTTATAACTTAGAAAAATCAAACTTGGAGCTCGGGGTAGGGCGATTCTGTGGGTTTTTGAAGAGAAGATCATTGGATTTGGGCCATTTGGAGTCAAGTATTCGTGGCAAAAGCGAGGTTTTGGGTTGATTTTGAGCCGGTTCGAGGTAAGTGGCTTGCCTAACCTTGTGGGGGGGGGGGGGGGGGAACTCCCCTTAGGATTTGGTATTGTTGATATTTGAAATGCCTTGTACGTGAGGTGACAAGTGCGTACTTGTGCTAATTGTTGAAAATCCCATTTTCATTAAGTAACTCTAATTGTGTTTCCTTTCCTGCTTATACTACTTGCAATTTAAGCCTACTGTTAGCTTAGGGAAGCATGTCTAATTGCCTTAATTGCTTTATTTGCTCTAACTACCTTATTTGGATTATGTGTAGCATGCTAGGTTAGAAATACCTGTTTTACCTTGGTATGGAATTTGAATTGAATTGAGCATTCTTTGTGTTGCTGCTGTGTGTTTACTTTGGGACTACGGGACGGTATCCCGGGAGATCCCCCCTACTTGTTTACTTTGGGACTACGGATTTGTATTCCAGGAGATCCCCTGCACCTATACTGATTTGGACTATAGTGCGGGATACGGAGAGATCCTCAGCACGTATATTAAGGATACTAAGAGATACTTGAGATACCGAGAGATCTCCAGCACGTATATTGAGGATACTAAGAGATCCTTTGGATACCGAGAGATCCCCAACATATATATATTGAGGATACTAAGAGATCCTCGGGATACTGAGAGATCCCCAATACACATATTGAGGATACTAAGAGATCCTCGGGATATTGAGAGATCCCCGATTGTTATCTCTGTGTTGAGCGACATTCCTTTTGTAATTATTTTATCTCTGTTATAGTTGTTGTTATTCTTATTATCCTGCGATACTTCTTACTGTTAGCATTTAATTATATTGTCGTATTCTATACTATTTTACCTCATTTTTCCGCTATAATCAGTAGGGCCCTGACCTTCCTCGTCACTACCCGACCGAGGTTAGGCTTGGCACTTACTGAGTACCACTGTGGTGTACTAATACCCTTCCTGCGCATGTTTTTCATGTGCAGATCCAGGTACTTCGACTCAACCCTACTATCCTTGAGGCGGGGTGATCCATCAGAGACTTCAAGGTATGTCTGTCGCGTCCGCAGACCGAGGAGTCCCTTTCCATTCTCTCTCTTAGCATAGCCCTTCTGTATTTCTTTTGTTTAGACACTCTGGAGTTAGAACACTATAGTTATTCCACAGCTTGTGATTTCATGAGATTCTAGGTTTTGGGAAATGTAGTTTCAGTTTTAGAGTTGTATTGTATATGCCGAGCGGCATCTTTAAACCTTACTATGTTTATTCCACAAGTTTTTATTTGTTTTATTCTGTTGTTTCTTTTTCCGCAATTTGTTAGGCTTACCAAGTCGTAGAGACTAGGCGCCGTCATGATAGTTCACGGAGGGGGAACTGGGGTCGTGACATTATCTCGCAAATACCATGTTGCGGGTTAATAATAATCGCACATGTAACCATATCATAGATGCATCATATGGGTTGTACATGGCAGGTGAATGTGTCCATATTCACCTTTGATATTTCTAGCATTCGTGGGATTCAATCCCAATTTAGTTGGTCTATTAATCGATGAGAACAAGCAACATAAGAGAATTCGTAAAGAACTTTCTAGTTCTGTAATATTTACCCATGTGAATTCTCTTTTATTTTTGCACATCATACTTAAAATAACATGGCTAGACCAATTATGCCAACTGAATAAATTATTAATATGGATAAACTTCAAGTTTACACCATGACGCGCGCAATTATCAATAAACTCCAAGTTTATTATGATATGAGTTTTTATATCAATAAATACCCACTTTATTGCGGTATTCTGTTATTTGTATAGTACAAACTAAAGAATAAAGCGGGTAGCTTTTCGCATATATATTACCCCGCTACAAGTTGTAGTAATAGAAGATATTAAATCTTTCCATTATTTATAGTCTCAATATAACCAACCGCTTTCGCGAATACTTTAGAAACTCAATTAAGTTTCTTCAAGACTTACTACAACACAATGCCTTATTGATAATCAATTTTATTCCTCCAAAATAGTAATAATTAGCTCTTCCGGAGCTCTCAATTAATTTGGTACTACCACATATTCATCAACATCCATATGGTGAATATCTCTTTTAAAGAGAAAGTTATACAATTATGATCATGGTCAGAATTCTATACAAGATATGTTCCTTGCATTACTGTTGCCTTTTAATAATCACATCACCAAAATATATTGGCGTAGAATAGGTATGTGACCAATGATCATTCATGCCATAATATTGACATTATTTTCTTGTTTCCCCTCAAACCTCATTCTAGAGGTGACTGTGGTGTATTCACTACCACTAGTACACTCATATTCTTCCAAGAATGAATATGTATTCATAAATCACATTTGTCACATTCACATCATGAGTGACCATAATCATCTATATGTGCTTTACTAAAATTTCATGTCAAATCGATGATAAATTACTTTCACAAAGTGAAGGATTATTTTGAGAATCCTTATTGTTCTCATTGCCACAATGATGACGATTATAATTTCGTCTATTGCCACGTCCACATCCATTAATACATTCATAATAATAATTTTGTCTTCTTTAAGACTTATCACATACTGCTATCACATTCTCTTAAGGAAATGAGAATGAAGCAAATTCAATGTGACGGGTTTTCAATTCTTTGGCCACAATCATACATGAATCTGATCGTGGAAAGGCATTGAAATTTTACCACTTTGGCTGGTTATAATTTCTTACAAACTCCATTAGAGTTATAATCAAAATTTATTGTCCTTGCTTGTATTTAAAATCAAATCATAGAAGAAAGGTTAGCTCTCCTAAATGCTCTCGGGCCACGATAAGCCAAGGAAGGATAATGTGCACCATCGATGGCAAGGAGACGCAAACAAGCAGCGCCGGTGACTGCTGTTATAACACCGGTGAACTCAGAGATGCAGACTCTCACTCCGTTAACTTTTGGAAGTTTTTTACCAACTAGATTCCAACCAATTCAAGGGGAAAAGGAGCTAAATGAGGACGGAGAAGGGAACAATAATCAATGGAACAGTACAAATGCTGTTACAGAGAAGGAAGCTCAGAAGTGTAAGGATCAATTGCCAACCAGTCCAAAACGGCTGCAATTTTCTGAAGCCGGGTCTTCAAAGCCATCTCCAGATCCAGATCTCATAGCAACAACAGAGGCATGAAAGGAGAAGGTCATGCATGCAAAGGAGCTTAGACTGCTGAATCGTAACTCTCAGATGGGGATGAGGTTGGAGTATGTTCCATCAAGTCATAGAGATGGTAAGGTTGTCATTCAAATAGATGAAGAAGATGTAAGTGAACTAAATGAATACTGGGGGACTGCTCTAATTAGGTATGTACTTGGGGATACTCCGTATGAGAAATCTATGGAGAACTATGTAGAATCAGTGTAGGGTTTTTTCACTAGACCCTAGATTCTGTATCACCAAGAAGGATATTATGTGTTTCGATTCACAACAGTGGAGGAAAGAGATGCAGTCGTGCAAGCAGGGCCATACTCATATCATAACAAGCCATTTATTATGCAGAATTGGGGAAGAGATTTTCACTTTGATCCTAAATGTATCACTACTATTCCCTTGCGGGTTCACTTACCTAGTCTATCAGTTGGGTATTGGACTGCTGATGCATTAAGTAAGGTGGCTAGTGCTGTAGGTTTACCAATGTTCATAGATAAATTTACAGCAGAACTGAACAAAATTTCCTATGCCAGAGTGCTTGTGAAAGTTGACATTACAAAGCAATTAGTGGAGAATGTTGAGATTGCAACTCCCATTGGTACTCGACAGTAGGAAATATTGTACGAATGGAGGCCAAAATTCTGTAGTGAATGCTTACATTTTGTTCATGATAGCTTTGAGTGCTCGAAGTCAATCAAACATCATGAAGAGACTGAATTGAAGGCCCCAAAAAGAAGAAATGAGGCGGAAGGAGGAAAGTTATTAACGAATGGAAGCCAAAAGATCAGTAGGAACAAGAAGAGGGGATTGAAGAGGTGATTGAAGTACAACCTCCAATTGACAAAGGAAAGCAGAACATAGCAAATAAACCAGACCAAAGGAGTATGATGATACAAAGAAAGGATAGTAATGAAAGGCAGAATACTCCAGTAGTTCAGCAGGATATAAATGGTGAGGCTAGCAATTCTAATAGATTTACAATTTTGGAAGAGTGTGGGCAAGTTTCTGTATAGGGAGGGGTAAATAACTCTGATCCTATACAAAAACCACCATGATTATAAGTACCTGGAACATAAGAGGGCTGAATAAGCCCTATAAGCAGAAGGAACTGAGAATCTTTCTGCAAAAGAATAAAATAGATATCTTAGGATGTCTAGAGACCAGAGTAAAAGAAAAGAAGGCAAATAATATCTTGTATAAGGTAGCTAAAGATTGGGGTTATTGTTGTAACTATGCTGAGGCTGAAAATGGGAGAATATGGGTGTTATGGAAGACCACTTTGATAGTTAACATAATCCAAAACCATGAGCAGTTCATTCATTGTCTAGTGATTGATCCAGTGACTGGTTATGAGATTATGTTGACTGTAGTGTATGCTAGAAACAAGCTGCAGGAAAGGGCAAGTCTATGGTATGGTTTGCAACAGTTAGGGGGGCAGGTTCAAGTTCCCTGGCTTATAAGTGGTGATTTCAAAAATGTCCTAACCACAGATGATAGATTAGGACAACCAGTTATTGTGAATGAGGTTCAAGAGTTCAAGGAATGTATTGATAATATGCAACTGATCCCATTGAGGACAAAGGGTTCTTTTTTTTACTTGGTGTAATAAGCAAAGTGCAAATGATAGAGTTTACAGTAAGATTGATTGGGCTTTTGGAAATTTTGAATGGCCTATAGACTATGGGCATGTGGAAGCTGATTTCTTAGAACCTGGAGTGTCATATCACTCACCTATGTTGGTCAAAATATGGAAAAAGAGTACTATATATCCCAAGCCATTCAAAATGTACATGTTATCAATGGAGCACAAGGAGTTTAAGCCTATGGTAGATAGAATTTGGAAGTAGAAGCTGGGAGATGACCCTATGACTGATATTTGGTAGAAGTTACAAAAGCTAAAAGCTGAGACTAGAGGCCTAAACACTAGATATGAACGAAGATTGACTCAAATAAGACAGAAGCTGGAGTGTACTCAGGCCAATCTGATACTTGATCTTTTCAATCAAGTATTGATAGAACAGGAAAAACAAACTCTGCAGGATCTAGAGAAATAAACCAACATAGAGGAGAGAATTCTAAGGCAGAAGGCTAGAGTAAACTGGATTGATTATGGGGATTCAAACTCTAAATATTTCTATGCACAGCTGAAGATTAGAGCAAGCAAGAACAGAATTATTACTGTGTATAATGATTTGGGAGTTAATATCACTGACCCTAAAGCTGTAGAAAAAGAATTCACATGCTTTTTCAAACAACTTATGGGAAAAGCTACTGGAATAAAGCCATGTCCTAATACCAGATTCATCAAAGAAGGAGAGTGCCTCTCAAGACAACAACAACAGGACCAAATGACATTACATACGCAGAAATAGATGTAGCAGTGAAAGACATGCCAAATGATAAAGCCCCAGGAGTTGATGGCTTCCAATAGAATTCTTCACTAAGCACTGGAAGGAAGTGAGACAAGATATATATGATGCTGTGTTATTCTTTTTCCAAACAGGCAAGATGAAGCAAGCATGGAACTGTACAGCCATAACTTTGATCCCTAAAGTTCCAGCCCCTACAACAGTGAAAGACTATAGACCTATTACTTGCTGCACTACTGTGTACAAAATCATTGCCAAGATCTTGACTAAAAGAATCAAAAGGGTAATTGAGCATATAATTGGGAAAGCACAGTCTGCTTTTATAGAAGGGAGGAGTATTGTTGATAATATCCTACTCAGCCATGAATTATTCAATGGCTATAATAGGAAAGGCATGTCTCCAAGATGTGTTCTCAAGGTGGGCCTAAGGAAAGCTTATGACTTATTGGATTGGCAGTTTGTTAGATACATGCTTACTGATCTTAGCGTCCTTCAGAAATTCATTATATGGATAATGGAATGTGTGACAACAGTATCCTATTCCTTGGTTCAGAATGGTGGACTTACCAAACCTTTTCCAGCTAAGAGAGGAATAAGACAAGGAGATCCAATGTCTCCTTATCTCTTTGTGATTGCTATGGAATACTTACAAAGGGAGATGAACCAACTGTCCTATCAAAAGGAGTTCAAATTCCATCCAAAGTGCAAAAAGCTGGGAGTGACACATATATGTTTTGCTGACGATTTGTTAATGTTTTGCAGGGGTTGATAGTAAATTCTAGTTATTAAATTAT
>NW_017672522.1:79835-108540 GCF_001879085.1 Nicotiana attenuata
CAAGAACAAGTCTTCTTCCAAATCAATTGTAAGTTAGTTTTTACTCATTTCTTTCAATCATTAACATCTTTTAACATGATTTCAACCTAAAATCAAAGATTTTCATGGGGGAAATTGGGTGTTTTGGGTAAAACCTAGATTTTTCAAAAATTGGGGATTTGGACCTCAATTTGAGGTCCGATTTCAAAACAAATTATATATTTGAGTTCGTGGGGGATTGGGTAATCCGGTTTTGGTTCGAAACTCGGGTTTTGACCATGTGTGCCCTGGGGCAATTTTTGACTTTTTGGGTAAATCTTTGGAAAACTCATTTTCATGCATCGGGGTTGATTCATTTAGTGTTTATTAATGTAATTAAGTAATTTGTGATTAGATACGAGCGAATTGGCGGTGGAATCAAGGGGTAAAGCTATAGTTGAGGCTTGAGTTGTGTTCAAGGCATCAAAGTAAGTGTTTGGTCTAACCTTAGCTTGAGGGATTAGGACTTGCGTCCTATTTGCTATTTGTTTCTTGTTGAGTACGATGTATAGGCATGGTGACGAGTATCTATACGTCGGTGTCGAGAATGACCGTGAGTCTTGTATTGTGATTTCCATGATTTTGTTGTATTATTCATGCCTTTGTGAATATTTCTGTTTATTGGGTAAAGTTGTGAAAAGAATTGTGACCTGTGAACGTTGAGGAGTGTTGGCTCCAATTGTATAACGAATGGTGAAAGCATAAATAATAATTGAACCTCTAGAGCAGTGGCCCGAGTGATGAAATGAATTGTGAAGTAAAAGCGAGAAAGAGAAGAGATCATTATGTTGCCCCCTTGCCGGGCTATTGTTGAGTTGTGGAGATTGAGCTTCAAGAAATAGTAAACGGTCTTATCAATACACAATGTATAACTCCCAGGTAATTTCAATTGCGCTCATACTTCATTACCGTAGGAATTGGGTTCAAGCTTTCCCAGTCCCTTCTCATCAATGGACTCCTGACGTATACGAAGGAGTGCGGTTCGTTCGAGAAATTCCTACCTCTCTATCTATCTCTGAGATGTTTGGATTTTTCNTATATGGATCGGGTTGCACGCCGCAACAATGTTATATATGGATCGGGTTGCACGCCGCAACAATAATATATATGGATCGGGTTGCACGCCGCAACAATATGTTTAGGGAGGTGGTATGCCTACCACGAGATATAATGAAATGGGAGCGGGTGGTACGCCAACCACGAGATATAATGAAATGGGAGCGGGTGGTACGCCTACCACGAGATATAATGTAATGGGATCGGGTTGCACGCCTGCAACAAGATGTGAAAAGAAAGTGAAATCTGCCTTTGTTTTCCTTATTCTTGCTAGTGGTTGGATTTTGATTCCTTTATGGTTCTCTTGATATTCTGTTTTACCTGTTATTCCCCGAAGCATGTTTCCCCCTCCCATCCTTACTTGCTTATACCTACTTTACTTTCCGCTGTATATTATATAACTGCACATGTTTATTTGATACTCTAGTCCTAGCCTCGTCACTACTTCGCCGAGGTTAGGCTAGGCACTTACCAGCACATGGGGTCGGTTGTGCTGATACTACACTCTGTGCTCTTTTGTACAGATCCAGGTCTCGGACAGCAGCAGTAGCTCGGGAGCCAGCCTTCAGTCCACCGAGACTCCGATGTAGCCTTGCACGCGTCCGCAGGCCCGGCGTCTCCTCTATCTTATATTTCATTCTGTTATCTCACGTTTTCGAGACAAACAGTGTTATATTTCTTTCAAATGATTGTATTTAGTACTCTTAGTAGTCCGTGGATGTTGTGACACCAGTTTTTGGGTAGAGTCACATGTTGATTTCCGCATTTTGTTCAGCTTATATAATTTAAGTCTTCCGTTTTAATTTCATATTCTGCTGTCATTTAAATATTTATCGCTTGTTGTTATGAATGATAAAAAGGATTTAAAATAAAGGAATTAAGAGTTTATGATTTGTGGCTTGCCTAGCTTCTACGAGTAGGCGCCATCACGACCCCCGAGGGTGGGAAATCCGGGTCGTGACAAGTTGGTATCAGAATTTTAGGTTACACAGGTCTCATAATTCACGGACAAACTTAGTAGAGTCAGAGAGATCGGTACGGAGACGTCTGTATTTATCCCCCAGAGGCTATGGAGTTAGGAAAACTTCAAACTTGTTCTTTCCTGTCGTGCGGTTTTGTTTCTCAAATGCTAAATTGAAACCTCTACTCTTGTCCCTTCGCGAATGGCGAGGTCATGTACCGCTTCTTCAGCTGAGCAGCAGCACTGACCAGTGATAGATCAGCTACGTCTTCGGAGGCTTTGTGGAGGTTGGATAAGTGTCACCAAGCTCTTCACTACTAAATTTTGTGGTGCATCTACTGAGGATCCCCAGGATTATCTAGACAGCTGTCATGAGGTTCTCAGGAACATGGGGATCATGGAGACCAATGGGATCGATTTTGCCACCTTTCGCTTGTCTGGATCCGCCAAGACCTGTGTGAGAGATTATTGATTGGCTATACCAGTTAAGTCACCAACTTTGGCTTGAGAATAGTTCACGCAGCTATTTCTGGAGAAGTTTCTCCCCATCACTCAGAGAGAGGTCTATCGGAGGCAGTTTGAGCGTCCCCAGCAGGGTTCTATGACTGTTACTCTGTACGAGATGAGATTCATTGACTTGGCTCGCCATGCTCTTATCATACTTCCCGCCGTGAGAGAGAGTGAGGAGGTTCATTGAGGGACTCGTCCAGCCCGCTCAGTTAGCTAGAGGTGGAGGTAGAGGTATTAGAGGTGGAGGTAGAGGTATTAGAGGTGGAGGTAGAGATGCTAGAGATGGAGGTAAAGGTATTAGAGGTGGAGGTGCAGGTATTGTTCTGGTTTGTGGTAGAGAAGCTTCAATTTTATTTTGCGCCATATCTGGTCATGCCTAGTGATTCTTTGGGTGCCCCCGTTTATGTGTCTACGCCGGTGAGTGATTCTATTGTGGTGGATCGTGTTCATTGATCATGTATAGTTGTGATTGGAGGTCTTGAGACCCGTGTAGATTTGTTGCTTTTAGATATGGGTGACTTCGATATTATATTGGGGATGGACTGGTTATCACCTTACCACGCTATCTTGGACTGTCATGCCAAGACTGTGACCTTAGCTTTACCGGGTATGCCTCGTTTTGAGTGGAGAGGGACTCCTGGTCATTCTACCCGCAGTGTTATATCGTATGTGAAGGCTCGACGTATGGTCGAGAAGGGGTGTTTGGCCTATTTGGCATATGTTAGTGATTATAGTGTTGAGGTCCCTTCTACTGATTCTGTGCCCGTTGTTCGTGAGTTTCTTGATGTTTTCCCTTCAGACCTGCCGGGTATGCCACCTGACAGGGATATTGATTTCTGCATTGATTTGGCTCCGGGCACCCAGCCCATTTCTATTCTGCCGTATCGCATGGCCCCGCTTGAGTTGAAAGAGTTAAATGAACAGTTGCAAGATTTTCTTGAGAAGGGCTACATTAGGCCCAGTGTTTCGCCTTGGGGTGCGCCGGTGTTATTTGTTAAGAAGAAGGATGGGTCAATGAGAATGTGTATTGATTACCGGCAATCGAACAGGGTTACAATCAAGAATAAGTATCCATTGCCGAGGATTGATGATTGGTTTGATCAGCTTCAGGGTGCCAAGGTATTTTCAAAGATGGACTTGAGATCTGGCTACCATCGGTTGAGGATTCGGGCATCCGATGTCCCTAAGATAGCTTTCCGTACTCGGTACGGGCATTATGAGTTCTTGATGATGTCATTCAGATTGACAAATGCCCCAACATCTCTTATGGATTTGATGAACCGAGTGTTCATGCCTTATTTAGATTCGTTCGTGATAGTCTTCATGATGATATTTTGATATATTCCCGTAGCCGAGAGGAGCACGAGCATCATCTTAGAGTGGTTCTTCAGACTTTGAGGGATAGTCAGTTGTACGCCAAGTTTTCGAATGTATGAGTTCGGGTTGAGTTCAGTTGCATTCCTGGGTCATGTTGTGTCAGCAGAGGGTATCCAGGTTGACCCAGAAGGGTGCCGAGTTCAGATGGTCGGACGAGTGTGAGGCGAGCTTTCAGAAGCTCAAGATAGCTCTAACTACAGCATCGGTGTTGGTTTTGCCCACAGGTTCCGGGCCTTATACAGTTTATTGTGGTACATCTCGTATTGGACTTGGTGCAGTGTTGATGTAGGATGGCAAGGCTATTGCCTATGCTTCGCGGCAGTTGAAGATTCATGAGAAGAACTATCCGGTTCATGATTTGGAGTTGGCTGCCATAGTTCACGCATTGAAGATTTGGAGGCATTATCTGTATGGCGTGGCATGTGAGGTGTTCTCGGATCACAAGAGTCTTCAGTATTTGCTCAAGCAAAAGGAGTTGAATTTGAGGCAGAGAAGGTGGCTGGAGTTGTTGAAAGATTATGATATCACCATTCTATATCATTCGGGAAAGGCCAATGTGGTGGCCGATGCTTTGAGAAGGAAATCAGCCAGTATGGGCAGTCTTGCTTATATTCCGGTCGGTGAGAGGCCGCTTGCTTTGGATGTTTCTGAGCCCAGTCATGTGTTAGCTTGCACGGTAGCTCGTTCTTCATTATTAGAGCGTATCCGTGATTGGCAGTATGATGATCCCCATTTGTCTGTCCTTAGAGACACGGTGCAGCGCGGAGGTGCCAGGCAGGTTACCTTAGAGGATGATGGAGTTTTGAGATTACAAGGTCCAGTATGTATGCCTAATATGGATGGGCTCCGAGAGTTGATTTTAGAGGAGGCCCATAGCTCCTGGTAGTCTATTCATCCGGACGCCGCGAAGATGTATCAGGATTTGCGGCAGCATTATTGGTGGTGGAGAATGAAGAAGGATATTGTTGCATATGTGGCTCGGTGTTTGAACTGTCAGCAGGTTAAGTACGAGCATCAGAGGCGCGGTGGTTCATTTCAGAGGATTGAGCTTCCCAAGTGGAAGTGGGAACAGATCACCAAGGACTTCGTTACTGGACTCCCGCAGACTCGGGAGAAGTTCGACGCAGTATGGGTCATTGTTGATAGGCTGACCAAGTCAGTGCATTTTATTCCTGTGGCAGTCTCCTATTCTTCTGAGAGGTTGGCTGAGATCTGCATTCGGGAGATTGTTCATCTTCATGGTGTGCCCGTATCAATCATTTCGGACCGGGGTACGCAGTTTACCTCGCGCTTTTGGAGAGTAGTTCAGCGAGAGTTAGGCACACGGGTTGAGTTGAGCACAGCATTTCATCCCCAGACGGACGGTAAGTCCGAGCAGACTATTCAAATTTTGGAGGATATGCTCCGAGCTTGTGTCATTGACTTTGGAGGCCCGTGGGATCAGTTTTGCCTTTACTAGAGTTTGCCTACAACAACAGCTACCAGTCGAGTGTCCAGATGGCTCCTTATGAGGCTTTATATGGTAGGCGGTGTCGGTGTCCGGTTGGGTGGTTTGAGCCGGGAGAGGCTCGGTTGTTTGCTACAGATCTGGTTCAGGAGGCCTTGGACAAGGTCAGGATCATTCAAGATAGGCTTTGTACAGCTCAGTCCAGACAAAAGAGTTATGCAGACCGCAAGGTTCGAGATGTGGCTTTTATGGTTGGTGAGCGGGTATTGCTCCGAGTGTCGCCTATGAAGGGCGTGATGAGATTTGGGAAGAAGGGCAAGCTTAGCCCTAGGTTCATTAGTCCGTTTGTGATTTTTGATCGAGTGGGAGAGGTGGCTATTGACCTGCATTGCCGCCGAGCTTATCAACCGTGCATCCAGTTTTTCATGTGTCCATGCTTCGAAAATATCACAGCGATCCAGCCCACGTGTTAGATTTCAGCACTGTCCAGTTGGACAAGGACTTGTCTTATGAGGAGGAGCCGGTGGCTATTCTAGACCGGCAGGTTCGTCAGTTGAGGTCGAAGAGTTTTCCTTCTGTTCGTGTTTAGTGGAGAGGTCAGCCTCCTGAGGCATCGACCTAGGAGTCCGAGTCTAATATGCGGAGCCGTTATCCCCATCTTTTTCCCGACTCAGGTACTTCCTTCTTATGTCCGTTCGAGGACGAACGGTTGTTTTAGAGGCGGAGAATGTGACGACCCAAAGGGGTCATCACCTGTTTTTAATTGAATTCTGTGTCTCTGAGGCCTTGAAAACCTCATTTAGAGTCGCCTCGATTTACGTGTGCAGTCCAGGCGCGTAGCTGGAAAGCTTAAATATGAGATTTCTGTGAAAAATGCTAAGTTTTAATGTTTAAATGAATAAATTTGACCTTGGTCAACGTTTTGGGTAAACGGACCCGGATCCGTGATTTGACAGTCCCGGAGGGTCCGTAGGAAAATATGGGACTTGGCCGTATGCCCGGAATCGAATTCCGAGGTCCCAAGCCCGAGAAATGAATTTTTTTGTAAAATTGTTTTCTGAAATTGTTTAAGGAAATTTGAAATAAAAATTAAATTGAGGTATCGGGCCTGTATTTTAGTTCTGGCGCCCGGTACAGGTCTTATATATGGTTTAAGTCATTCCTGTGAAATTTGGTTGAAAACGGATGCCGTTTGACATGATTCGGACCTAAATTGGAAAATTTGATGTTTTATGAAGTTTGAAAGAATTCTTGGATTTTGAGGCTTAATTAGATGTTTATGATGTTATTTTGGCGATTTGATCGCACGAATAAGTCCGCAGATGTTTTTGAGGTTGTGTGTATATTTGGTTTGGAGCCCCGAGGGCTCGGGTGAGTTTTGGATAGACCACGGGTGCATTTTTGAACCTTGATAATAATCTGGTATGCCTGTTCTGCAGTCTTCGCATTTGCGAAGCAGGTCTCGCAAATGCGAGCCTGGCATCGCAAATGCGAGAAGGGAAGTTTTGCAGCCTGTCGCAAATGTGGCGTCCGGGATCGCAAATGCGAAGATCCCTTTTTCCGCCTGAGGTCGCAAATGCAATGCAGCAATCGCAAAAGCGATGTCGCAAATGCGACCACTCATTCGCGAATGCGAAAACTGGGAATTTCTGAAGGGTTCGCAAATGCGAACCCTATTTCGCATTTGCCACGTCTGAGAGGTCGGGGTTCGCAATGGCGTACCCCTGTTCGCATTTCCCATATCTGGGACTTGCATTTTTCTATACTTAGGCAATTTTAAGTCATTTTTCACATCTTTTTCAAAACACAACTCCTTTGGGCGATTTTCCATGAACAAGTCTTCTTCGAAATCAATTGTAAGTTAGTTTTTACTCATGTCTTTCAATCATTAACATCTTTTAACATGATTTCAACCTAAAATCCAAGATTTTCATGGGGGAAATTGGGTGTTTTGGGTAGAACCTAGATTTTTCAAAAATTGGGGATTTGGACCTCAATTTGAGGTCCGATTTCAAAACAAATTATATATTTGAGTTCGTGGGGGAATGGGTAATCCGGTTTTGGCTCGAACCTCGGGTTTTGACCACGTGGGCCCGGGGGCGATTTTTGACTTTTTTGGGTAAATCTTTGGAAAACTCAGTTTCATGCATTGGGGTTGATTCATTTAGTGTTTATTAATGTAATTAAGTAATTTATGATTAGATACGAGCGAATTGGCCGTGGAATCAAGGGGTAAAGCTATAAATGAGGCTTGAGTTGTGTTCAAGGCATCGAAGTAAGTGTTTGGTCTAACCTTAGCTTGAGGGATAAGGAGTTGCGTCGTATTTTCTATTTGTTTCTTGTTGAGTACGATGTATAGGCATGTTGACGAGTATCTATACGTCGGTGTCGAGCATGACCGTGAGTCTTATATTGTGATTTCCATGATTTCGTTGTATTATTCATGCCTTGGTGAAAATTTCTATTTGTTGTGTGAAGTTGTGAAAAAAATTGTGACCTATGAACGTTGAGGAGCGGTGGCTCCAGTTGTATAATGAATGGTGAAAGCATAAATGATAATTGAACCTCTAGAGGAGTGGCTCGAGTGATGAAGTGTATTGTGAAGTAAAAGTGAGATAGAGAAGAGATCATTATGTTGCCCCCTTGCCTTGCTAATGTTGAGTTGTGGTTCCCTTGTATTGTGTTCTTCATTGATATTACGGACACTTAGATTGATGATTCTTTGTGTTAGGTGAGGATTATGGTTATATCTGAGGTAGTTAGATGTTGGGACAAGTTTGGGTATAGCCGAGGTAGTTAGGTGTTGTAACAAGTTTGGGTATAGCTGAGGTAGTTAGGTGTTGTAACAAGTTTGGGTATAGCTGATGTAGTTAGGTGTTGCAACAAGTTAGGGTATAGCTGAGGTAGTTAGGTGTTGTAACAAGTTTGGGTATGGCTGAGGTAGATAAGTGTTGTAACAAGTTTGGTTATAGCTGTTTCTTTTTCCTTTGCCGGGATAGTGTAGACCTTTGATCCCTTGTTGGGACTCTTGCTATAATTGTAAATATTATATATGGATCGGGTTGCACGCCGCAACAATATTATATATGGATCGGGTTGCACGCCGCAACAATATTATATATGGATCGGGTTGCACGCCGCATGGATCAGGTTGCACGCCGCAACAATATTATATATGGACCGGGTTGCTGTTCTGATACTACACTCTGTGCTCTTTTGCACAGATCCAGGTCCCGGACAGCAGCAGTAGCTCGGGAGCCAGCCTTCAGTCCACTGAGACTCCGAGGTAGCCTTGCACGCGTCCGCAGGCCCGGCGTCTCCTCTATCTTATATTTCATTCTGTTATCTCATGTTTTTGAGACAAACAATGTTATATTTCTTTCAAATGATTGTATTTAGTACTCTTAGTAGTCCGTGGATGTTGTGACACCAGTTCTTGGGTAGAGGCACATGTTGATTTCCGCATTTTGTTCAGCTTATATAATTTAAGTCTTCCACTTTAATTTCATATTCCGCTGTCATTTAAATATTTATCGCTTGTTGTTATGAATGATAAAAAGGATTTAAAATAAAGGAATTAGGAGTTTATGATTTGTGGCTTGCCTAGCTTCTACAAGTAGGCTCCATCACGACCCCCGAGGATGGGAAATTCGGGTCGTGACAATTATGCTCAATCCCAAAGCTTCTACTCAATTGGTTAGAGTCTCATGTTGACAACGTGTTATAAAATAATAAAAAGGGGGGGGGGGGTATTGCAAAGAAAGTAGAGAGAGAATTCTTATTGATTTTGGATCAATTACAATGGAATAGAACCCCTCTATTTATAGGGAAAAAGTGGTTGAGCCACCAAGTAACACCCCTAAGATCTCTCTAAAATATAGACATTCACCTTAAATAGAATTCTATTTATAACAAATCAAGATTTTTAAATGAATAAGGTTAAGGATGTGTTTGGTATGAGGAAAACATTTTCTGGAAAATGTTTTTCCAATTTTTCCATATTTAGTTGGTTTAAATATTTTGGAAAATATTTTCCTTATGAACTCATTTTTCTTCAATTGGAGAAAAATATTTTCCCTATCAAAAGAAAGGAAAACATTTTCTAAATTTCAATCTTCTCCACCCGATTCCCCAACTCCAACAACCCACCCCCACCACCCCAACCTCGCCCATGACCCATCCTAAATAGAAATATTATTAAGAGTTCTTTCTTTTCATGTTGTATATAGAGTACTTTTTTTCTTATTTCAACAAGATGAGTGTATTCTTTTCATGATGTAGAAAATATTTTTTTTTTCAACACAACGATTACTTTTTTCATGATATGGGAAAAAAATTTCTTTCATCTAAACAAAACGAGTATTTTCTTTTTATTATGTAAAAAAAGTATTTTCTTTTCCTGAAATAGAAAAAATCTTTTTTTCAACAAAACGATTGCTTTCTTTCTGTTAAAGATAGAATTTTATTTTTGGTGAATGTCTATATTTTAGAGAGTTTTTAAGGATTTTACTTGGTGGCTAAGTCACTCTTTCTCTATAAATAGAGGGGTCATATTCCATTGTATTTGATCTCAAAATCAATAAGAATTCTCTCTCCCTACTTTTCTCTGCTATACTCCTCTTCTTCTTTTATTGATTTATAACACGTTATCAGCACGAGACTCTAACCAATTGAATAGAAGCTTTGGGATTGAGCATAATGATTGTCAATTGTTCCATGAACTTCCTTCATGAGTAAATTCTAGATTTAAGGTAAGTATTTTACTTTATTTTTTACTTTTAAATTCTTGAAATTCTATAATTTGATTTTAAATACAAGCAAAGACAACAAAGTTTGATTATAACTCTAGTGGAGTTTGTGTGAAATTATAACCCCCTAAAGTGGTAAAATTTCTATGTCTTGCCATGATCAAAGTCATGTATGATCGTAAGCACAAGAAGTGGATACCTGTCCTTTTGAATTTGCTTTATTCTCATTTTTAATAAAATGTGGTAGAAATATGTGATAGTTTGAAAGAAGACAAAATTATTACCGTCAAGGTATCAATGGATGTGGACAAGGTAATAGACGAAATTATAATCGTCATCATTGTGATAATGAGAATAATAAGGATTCTCAAAATAAGCCTTCACTTTGTGAAATTAATGTTTGTCATCGATTTGACATGAGATTTTGTAAAGCACATATAGATGATTATGGTCCATTTTGAATGTGAAAACATGTGATTTATGAATACATATTCATTCTTGGAAGAATATGAATGTGCTAGTGGTAGTGAATATACCACACTCATCTCTAAAAGGAGGTTTGAGATAATATAAGAAAACAATGTCATTATTATGGCATGAATGGTCATTGGTCACGTACCTATTGTACGCCAAAATATTTTGGTAATGTGATTATTAAAGAATAACAGTAATGGAAGAAACATATCTTGCATATAATTTTGACCATGACCATAATGGTATAACTTTCTCTTTAAAAGAGATATTCATCATATGGATGTTGATGAATATGTGGTACTACAAAATTAATTGAGAACTCTGCAAGAGCCAATTATACTATTTTGGAGAAACACAATTGATTACCAATAAGGTATTGTGTTGTAGTAAGTCTCAAAAAAACTTATCCAGTTTCCAAAGTATACACGAATACGGTTGATTATATTGAGACTATAAATAAAGGAAAGATTTAATATCTTCTATCACTACAACTTGTGGCGGGGTAATATGTATGTGAAAAACTACCCGCTTTATTCTCCAGTCTGTACTACACAAATAAAAGAATACCACAATAAAGTGGATGTTATTGATATAAAAATTCATATCATAAAAAAATTGGAGTTTATTGATAATTTCACACGTCATGGTGTAAATCTAAAGTTTATCAATATTGATAATTTATTAAGTTGGCATAATTGGTTTAGCCATATCAATTTAAGTATGATGTGCAAAAATAATAGAGAATTCACATGGGTAAATATTAAAGAACTAGAAAGTTCTTTACGAATTCTCTTATATTGCTTGTTCTCATTAATTAATAGACCAACTAAAATTGAGATTGAATCCCATGAATGCTGGAAATAACAAAGGTGAATGTGGGCCCATTCACCTGCCATGTATACCATATAAGATGCATCTATGAGATGGTTACATGTGCGATTATTATTAACCCACAACCTGGCCGGTGTTTGCGAGGTAACTTGCTCAGTAGTTTAATTTCGAGCATAATTTCCAGATTTTCTATTCAAGAAGTTCATCTTGATAAGTTGGTTTACATCACAGTTGGTTTAGCAAAATAATTGTTTGAGTACCTCCACTTAATAGCTAAACTATTGCTTATGAGAACAAAGTTATGTATATCAGTTTGATATACGTTATATACAAAAGTATATTACATTCTCCCCTCACAACTGGTTCAGGGTCAGGAATCATATAATTTCATCTTATTATTATTGAAGTGCGGTGTATATTTTGATTAACAACATAACGCATAAAGATGAGTTCCTAAAGTTGAGGAAGCAAGTTAGGTTATCTAACATGAGGGGGAGACATGATAAACAATTAAGAAGAAGTTACGCGGAATGGATTATCATTTGTACATCTAAATCCTCGAATGAGATAATATGAACGTGAGGTTCATAAAAAGATAATTCATTTGCAATATATTGTAAAGCATGCCAGACGCATTTACTGACCCAAAGAAAGTAACTATATTCTCACTACAAATGCTCCTATTAGAATAAGTCCTAGAAGGACAAAGTCTATATTAAGCTTAAAGCGTATAGACAAATCGATTTCAAATAAACTTCTTGATAAAGAAGATGAGCACATGATCAAAATGATCATAATAAAGGAGGCAAGTGATCTAGCAGATCACATGACATAATACTTCATAAAATCTCATGAGAGGTTTAGGTACCCAAAATGAATGAAGAAATCTCTATGTTATGTCTTTATTAAAAATGTTGAAACCGATATAAAATGTTCGTCGACGACATCTATGATACCGCTAAATATATATGAGGATCTTAAGTCTAGAGAAACAATTTCGAATAGAATTGGTTTCATGTGAAAGACATTTAGTTTTTAACATGTAGTTCAAATACTTGAAAGTATAAAGTCAATGATATGTGCAATCAGTTTTCGATATCGTATTTGTCTAGCATGACATGAAAACTTGATATGCATCTAAAGTCTATTATATGGCTTATACGACTTAACTTGTATGATAATTCTTGAACGATTTAAATTGCTTAAAGCATATACAATTTTTGATCTTGAAGTACCACATCCTCAGTGCAATTTGTGCACATATATACCTTGCTATAACTATAAGCATGATAATGTGATAGCGAGAATACTTCTATGGAGATATTGAAAAGGCCATTACACGACATTTTATGAAGATATTACATATCTATAAAGAATGATGATTTCAAGGTGCAACATATTTATTCAAGTTAATATGGCCGATTTTCTTATCAAATCTCCACAAATGATCTTTTGAAGATGGTTCACAAGATTGGAATGTGAAGGTTCAAAGATATGAATTGATGCTCTCATCAGGGGGAGTTAATACGCGTTGTACTCTTTTTCCCATACAAGGTTTTGTCCCACTGGGTTTTACTTGCAATGTTTTAAACGAGGCAACCAAAAGGCGTATTGTTAGATATGTATACTCTTTTTCCTTCTCTAGAATGTTTTTTCCCCTGGGTTTTATTTAGTTAAGGTTTTAACGAGGCACATTATCTGTTGAATAGATATTCAAAGGGGAGTGTTCTAAATAAAATTTTATTTATGGTGAATGTCTATATTTTAGAGAGATTTTAGGGATTTTACTTGGTGGATAAGTCACTCTTTCCCTATAAATAGAGGGGTCATATTCCATTATAATTCATCTCAAAATCAATAAGAATTCTCTCTCCCTACTTTTCTCTGCAATACTATTTTTCTTCTTTTATTGTTTTATAACACTTTCCATGATGTAGAAAAGGTATTTTCTTTCACTTCAACAAAACGAATACTTTCTTTTCATGACATAGAAAAAGTATTTTCTTTCATTTCAACAAACTGAGTATTTTCTTTTCATGATATAGAAAAAGTATTTTCTTTCATTCAACAAAATAACTAATTTTTTTATGTTGTAGAAATGATATTTTCTTTTTTAACAAAAAAGGAAGAAGTAGTTTTTAAGTTATTGAGCTCAATTTTCAACGTTGTTTTTGTGTGAAAAAGTAAAGTAGCACATTAGTTCCTTTGGATTTGTGTGAAGTTTAAAAAGAATAAGTAAATTAATGAAGAAAACAGAATCTTGGAGGGGGAAGGGAGGGGGGGGGGGGGGGTAGGAGTACAAGAAACATGGGAATTTTGGGGAAGGTGGGTTGATGAGAGCAGCATAAAAAAATATTTTTCAAAAAATATTTTATACTCTTTAACCAAACACTAGAAAATATTTTTCGGAAAGAATTTTTCACTCACAAATCAAACAAGGGAAAATAATTGATAAAACTACTCATTTTCCAAGAAAACATTTTCTTCGTACCAAACACACCCTAAGTGTTGTAGAATGCAATAACATACGTACTTTAATAGGATTTAGCAGAACCCTCTAGACGTTTTTATTGTTTAAAGGGTGATGAATTAAGAAACATAAAATATGTCATGACCCAAACTACCATGTTCTGATGGCGGCTATCGTGGTACTAGGCAAGCTGACTTTTTACCAAAAACAATACAATTTTTCAATTTAAAGATAACTTCAAGCAGTTCAATAATAAAACTCCATAAAGAAATTCTGAATAACGAAAGTGCGGAAAGAAAAGCCCGACATGAGGGTGTCACTAGTCATGAGCATCTATTACAATCTGTCCAAAAATACTGAGACTAACACAGTCTGGAAATGTAACTACAAACAACTATAGGAAGATAGGAGGGAGAAGAGCAGGGTTGCGGTTGGCAGCAGCTACCTTGCTAACTCCGAGAAGATCTACAGCTGGAATAGTCAACAGCTGTTATTGGGTCTCGATACGCCTGGATCTGCACACAAGGTGCAGGGAGTAACGTGTAATGACCCGACCGGTCGTTTTGAGTCCTAGCGCTCCGTTCAGCAGTTGGAGGCCATGAACAGCTTCATTTCAGGTATTTTGACTTGTACGCGTGGTCGGAATTAAGTTTCAGGAAGTTCAAAGTTAATTTAGAAAGAGAATTCTCATTTCAGAAGCATAAAGTTGAAAGAATGAAATTGGAATTTCGAGTAAACGACCTCGGAATCAGGATCCGAAGGTTCCAGCAGGTTCGTATGATGATTTTAGACTTGGGCGTATGTCCGGTTCGGGTTTTGGATAACCCGGGAGTGTTTTGGCGCCTATTGTGGAAGTTAGCATTTTAGAAGGAATTTCATAAGTTTGGTTCGAAGTGCATTTCACAGTTATCGATGTCCGTTTGGAATTCTGAGACTGTGAATAGCTCCGTATGGTGATTCTGGAGTTGGGGGCGCGATCAGAAGTGAATTCGGAGGTCCGTAGGACATATTGGAGCCATTTGGCTAAGGATGGAAATTTGAAGGTTTTTGAGAAGTTTGATCGGAGGTTGACTTTTTCATATCGGGGTCGGAATCCGATTCCGGAAGTTGCAATAGGTCCGTAATGTGAAATATGACTTGCGTGCAAAATTTGAGGTCAATCGGACGTGATTTGACAGGTTTAAGCATCGAAAGTAGAAGTTGGAAGTTCTAAAGTTCATAAAGCTTGGATTGGGGGTTGATTCATGATTTTAGCGTTGTTTGATGTGATTTGAGGCCTCGAGCAAGTCTGTAATGTGTTTTGGGATTGGTTGGTATGATTGGTCGGGGTCCCGGGGGCCTCGGGTGGATTCCGGGTGGTTAACGGATCAAAAATGGAATTTGGGAAGGCTTGAGATTTGCTGCTTCTGTCATAACCGCATCTGCGGTTCTTGGACCGCAGAAGCGGGACCGCAGATGCGGTCAAAAGCTCGCAGAANGTGAGTTCCAGATTGGTGAAATTATGGGCTTCAAGCTACGTGGAGAGTCCCACCGTTTGTGATGGGGTTGCAGAGTTGATTACTTGCAAGGTTTTCTGGTTATTAGTATGTTAATGGGTTATTCTAGCTACGGGAAAAGAACATAAGAGATGAATTGAGCAAAGGGATTGTTGAAGGTGTGCCATGGTTGGCCTTGTTGGCTCATGTTCAGATCTGAGAAAGGATTCAGGGTTTATGCCTAGTATAAGTGTGAGTTTCAAGGGAAGTGATTCTGCAAAGTGCATCACCAATGGGGCACTCATGTGCTAGAAAATTTAGGGAATTGGTTATATTCAAGGCCGAGTCAGAGCGGGTGGCTCTCAGCAGTGATCCTAGTGAAATTCAGAAGATGAAGTATGATACTTAATGATTTCGAGCCTATAGGTGCAGTTGAATCAAGCTCTTAGAGCAGCCTACGAATGGAGACTCAAAACGTTCTATGATATTTTAACTTGAGATGTAGCATTAGAGAGATATGAAATGGTTCGTGGGATTTGAGACAGCATGGTCTCGTGATTCGAGGTCGCTCAAGATGAGCGCAGAGGGAGTATGTTATGTGTTGGAAGAAATCAGTAATATCTTTAAGGCAATCAAGGATAAGTTGGAAGAAGGTAGTTGATTAGCCATAGTTGAATTTGGCATATGGGTGTTGGCAGTCAGTTTCTGCAGCGTGATCGGGTTATGTAAGTGATTTGTGATGATACGTATCAGGCTTGTCAGCCGCCGCAATTGATGTTATTCAGAGGCCTTCTATTGTTATGGCTTGTTGTGTGGAAGCAGATTCCGGAAGAGGCTATGGTGGCTTAGACCACTACTTAGAGATTTGCATATTCTACGGTTATGAAAAATTCGCCTGTGTGCTGCTATGGTACTCCAGAAGTGAGTTAAGTAGAAGGTTCTTATATGATGAAGTGTTAAAATGTTAATGTTAAAATCGTGTTCTATCGTATGTTGGCACATTGGGTGCAGTGAGTAGCATGGAAATTCGAAGTGAGGATCAAGGTTGCAGTTGGGTCCTGGTAAGGATGTCACGGGCTCGGATGAGCGAGGAAAGGGTTGAATGATTAGAGTAAATTGGTATTGTCTTCAGCGTCACCTGAAATCGATGTTTTGTGAAAGAGGCTTTGCATCCTGGTTAAGGATTTTTTATCGCTTTTCAGCGTTAGTGCGTCCGGTGGATTAGACGGGCGAACCCGCTATTTATTTCGGCAAATTTTGGGAGCGTGTCCCACGGGAAGATTGTATAAGTATGACATGTAGTCACTTGATTGGCTAGAGATTTGAACCAAGTATGAGGATTGTGGTAATGTCACTAAATTTGAGAAATTATTCCTGGAGGGCACTTT
Organism: Nicotiana attenuata; assembly: GCF_001879085.1. Classification (NCBI taxonomy): domain Eukaryota; kingdom Viridiplantae; phylum Streptophyta; class Magnoliopsida; order Solanales; family Solanaceae; genus Nicotiana; species Nicotiana attenuata. The sequence goes on from NW_017672522.1 coordinate 96,591, forward strand.
GTTTACTGGGTTATGAACCGAGGAGGTTGCTCCGGTTATACGGTTGTTCTTATGTGTTATGAGGAAAAGGGAGTTACTATGGACCTTTGAAAGGTGATTAGCCAAGTGGGTGCAATCAGAAATCGGCTTGAGATCAATGGATTTATACATGTGATCAGGGCTGTATATCAGGCCAGTTGTGTTCGTTTCAGCGAGCGTTCCTTATGGAGGAACAGTCGGGGTGTTATTTTGTCATCAGTTATTCCGGGTAATGATGTATTGCGCCGTATGGGTGGTGAGACGGCTTGGTAAATTTTTATGTATTAAGGTTCCGCGTGGCGATGATGTTATGTGAGCAAGATGGCTTTTGAGATTTAGATCTTGTAACGCACCTCAGTTGTGCTTGAGTTTTGTAGCCTATAGCGCTATGTGTTTTTCTCAGGGATTGTTATTATGCACTTAGTGTGTTCATGACTGACATTAAGTATTTTATTGTAATAAGCAATCTAGCTCGATGTGCATCTCCTTATGTGAGATATATGTGTGGACCGGGTGGCACGCCGCCATGGGTATGTTAGTTGGATCGGGTTGCGCGCCGCAATAGTGTGATGTTGAGTATAGTTTTTCTATATGCTATTTCTGTGTGTCTCGTTCCCTATTTCTAGGGAAAGTCCGTATTAGTGCGGGGGTTAGGTAATTCCTTCCAGAGTTCGTTTTCCTTTGGTATCGTGTTCGAATTGGTAGCCTATTGGAACATTGTGGCATCATATGAGACTTTTTGTTATGTCGGGGTGGCTCATTGCCTGAGTAGTTCGTATTGGGTGAGACGAGATTGTTGGATTTAGGATCAGTGCAATCTGATTACGTGAAGTATATTAAGGAGCAAGGATCGCTATTTGATTCAGAATATGGTAATGTTTCCTGTCAGAAGTATAGACTCAAAGATTGGTTGACTTGGCAGTTGATTATGAATTTCTTCTCATCTCTTTCGTTGTGGCTGTGTTGTAAGAGTGGGAGTAAGACCTGTGTATGTTATGGGGTGCAATGGGAGCACCAGATTCGTGGAATTTCAATTAAGTGGAACAGAAAATGTTATCGTGATCCGGCAAGTGAAATGATGAAAAGTGTGAATTCAGCAAAGTTATGCAATCATGTTTGGATACAGCGTGTGGTGGTTGATACGGTGTACGTATGTTGGAAACAGGTCAGGCATAGAATTCCGGATGTTGGAATCGGGCTCTAAGGCTTATTTCCCTTAATAAAAAGGGAATATCTTCAAATTGATCGAGCCAATGTGCTCAACTGAGTTACGGTAGCACGGGAAGGCACACGAGGTGTTAAACAGTGATTTCAGACTACTCCAGCGTAGTTCTCAGCACGTTCGAGGACGAACGTTTGTTTAAATGGGAGATAATGTAACGACCCGACCGGTCGTTTTGAGTCCTAGCACTCTGTTCAGCAGTCGGAGGCCATGAACAACTTCATTTCAGGTATTTTGACTTGTACGCATGGTCGGAATTAAGTTTCAGGAAGTTCAAAGTTAATTTAGAAAGAGAATTCTCATTTCAGAAGCTTAAAGTTGAAATAATGAAATTGGAATTTCGAGTAAACGACCTCGGAATCAGGATCCGAAGGTTCCAGCAGGTTTGTATGATGATTTCAGACTTGGGCGTATGTCCGGTTCGGGTTTTGGATAACCCGGGAGTGTTTTGGCGCCTATAGTGGAAGTTAGCATTTTAGAAGGAATTTCATAAGTTTGGTTCGAAGTGCATTTCACAGTTATCGATGTCCGTTTGGAATTCTGAGACTGTGAATAGCTCCGTATGGTGATTCTGGAGTTGGGGGCGCGATCAGAAGTGAATTCGGAGGTCCGTAGGACATATTGGAGCCATTTGGCTAAGGATGGAAATTTGAAGGTTTTTGAGAAGTTTGATCGGAGGTTGACTTTTTCATATCGGGGTCGGAATCCGATTCCGGAAGTTGCAATAGGTCCGTAATGTGAAATATGACTTGCGTGCAAAATTTGAGGTCAATCGGACGTGATTTGACAGGTTTAAGCATCGAAAGTAGAAGTTGGAAGTTCTAAAGTTCATAAAGCTTGGATTGGGGGTTGATTCATGATTTTAGCGTTGTTTGATGTGATTTGAGGCCTCGAGCAAGTCTGTAATGTGTTTTGGGATTGGTTGGTATGATTGGTCGGGGTCCCGGGGGCCTCCGGTGGATTCCGGGTGGTTAACGGATCAAAAATGGAATTTGGGAAGGCTTGAGATTTGCTGCTTCTATCATTACTGCATCTGCGGTTCTTGGACCGCAGAAGCGGGACCGCAGATGCGGTCAAAAGCTCGCAGAAGCGGAAGGGGGCCAGGTCCAAGGAAACCGCAGAAGCGGCCCAGGGACCGCAGAAGCGGTTTTGCTTAAGCGGCGCCCAGACCGCAGAAGCGGTCAGCTTCCTTTTGCCCAAAGCCGCAGAAGCGGCGAAAAGTCACATAAGCGACATCCGTAGAAGCGGAACTATTTCGGCAGAACGGAAGCAGCTGGGGCAGTGAGATGTTTTAAGTTCGGGGTTGAGTTCATTTCAACCCCATTTTTCTTCCATTGGAGTCGATGGGGATCAGCTTGGAGATGCCATTTTCGTCACTTGTCATGAGGTAAGTAATTTATGCTAGCTTTGAGTTAAATACAAGGTTTATACATGGATTTAGGCAACGAAATTATGGAAATTTGGGGTTTTGGTGGAAAACCTAGGAATTTACATTTCTTCGAATTTGACCACGATTTTGAGTATGGAATTAGGAGAAAATCATATATTTGAGTTCCTATGGTCATGGGTAACCTTTTTCTTCGAGAAATTTCGGAATCCGGGCACGTAGGCCCGAGGGTATTTTGGTCATTACTAAGCGGAGTTGGGAATCTGTATAATTTGAATTTCTAACAAGTATTTGAGCATGTTCTCATTAGTTTGTCGTTAATTGGCTAGTTTTGGTGCATTGTGCGTCGGTTCAAGCCTTCGGAAGAATGTAGAATGCCGGTTATGAGTCTTCGGAGGGAGGTGAGTCTCCTTTCTAATCTTGTGAAGGGGAATTTACCCCATAGGTGAGTTTAATTGGTTACGTGCTCCTATTTGTGGGGGCTACGTACGCACGAGGTGACGAGAGTCCGTGCGTAGCTACTAGTATGCTATTGTCCGGGTAGTCTAGGACCCAAAAGCATGAATACGTGGATAAATTGTAAACTCTTTGATAGCTTAAATTGCTTATATCACATGGAATTTGTAAAAGAATTTTTAAAGGGATTCAACCTTACTTCTTAAAACTTGTTAAAAGAAAGCTGGATATATTTTGATAAACACTCCCTGATAAGTCCTTACTTGATTGATTGAGCATGTATCTCTATGTGTATCTGCGTCGCATGTATGATTCGCGAGCAGGATATGTGTTTATTTCGGAATGGGCCGAACGCCTCGGCAGAAAATAGATGCATCTATATGCGCGCCGTCGACCCTCGGCAAGTGCACATTTACTTTCTGTTGGATCGGGCCGTCGCCTCGATATGATTTGCGCATGATATCTTTTATATATTGATGCATGAGGAATCTTAAATGATGACATTGCCTTTCATGGTTTGAGATGAACTGATTAAATGAAGAAAAGTAAAATCTTGAAAGTCCTTTGTTAATTGTTAAAAGGTGTTTACCTGTTTTACAGCTTTGTGAATTGGAACATGCTATATGAATCCATGATTTCCTCACACATTTAGTATATTATTATTGGACCGCTAGTGAGTGTCCAGGTTGACCATCTCGTCTCTACCTCTTCGGGGTTAGGCGGGATACTCACTGAGTACACGTTGATTACGTACTCATACTACACTTTTGTGCATTTTTGTTGCATAGGTATATTTTACACTAGATAGCAGCTCGGATGATTTGGGGACTAGGTGAGCTGCATTGTTCGAGGCGACCTGCGGCTGGTGTAGTTCCCTTCCAGTACTTTATTTATTTATTTCCTGTCCACTGTATTTCGGACAGACATTGTAATTTATTTTCCTTATCAGTAGTTGCTCATGCACTTGTGACACCGGGTTCTGGGATGGTTTTTCGAAAGATGTGTGTTAATAGTTATTTCTTAATTTGAATTGAAACAGAGATCGTTTTATATATGAAAAATGGAAGGAAAAACTCTTAGATTTTCAAAGGTATTAAAAGAGAATTTAATTGATAATTTAGTTGGCTTGCCTGACAACGGTGTCCGGCGCCATCACGACCCGTAGTGGATTTGGGTCGTGACATAACGTGAGTACGCCAACTCAGTAAGTAACTAAATTAAATAAAGGATGAGAAGTAGTGACGAGCAATAAAGCATATAAAGTTCATATCATGAAATCTTACTGAAAATACAACAGGTTTTTAGAAAGCAGAGTTTGGATCAAATCATTTCGTTTAAACTCAGTTCCAGTAAAATCATTTGAAGATATTTTCAACAGTTCTCAAACAGAGGCTCAATGCAACAGTGAGCAAAAATGATGAAATCATAAACAGCCCCTTGGGCAAAACATCACTCATAGACAGCCCCTCGGGCAAACGTCACAGCCACTCGTATACAGCCCCTCGGGCATACCTCACCATCACTTATATACAGCCCCTCAGGCACTCGCACTCAGTAGGTACCTGTGCTTAGTAGGGGTGTGCATGCTCCGTAGGGGCTCCTTCAGCCCAAGCGCTATAACAAGCCTCCTCGTGGCATAAATCAATCAGGCCCTCGGCCTCGCTCAATCATGAATCAGTAAAACATGTTGCGGCGTGCAGCCCGATCCCATAAATATCCTCACAAATCAGGCCCTCAGCCTCACTCAGTCATAAACCACTCAAGCCACTCGGGCTCTTAGTTAAAACAGGGTACTCAGCCCAAAACAATATTTATATGCATCAAAACAGAGTAATAAAGATGGAGTTATGAAATCAATAAGTATAACTTAACTGAGTATAGATTTTCAATAAAAAACAGTGAGAGGATAGTTAGTAAAAGGTCCCTAAGGGTCCAAACAACTATGGCACAAGGTCCAAACATGGCATTCAGCCCAATTTACAGAAATTCTTTCTAAAACACATAAGTATCGTATAGTTTCAACCAAATACGCAACTTTATAGTTGCTATGGGACGGACCAAGGCACAATCCCCAACGATGCACGCCCACACACCCGTCACCTAGCATGTTCATCACCTCAAAATAGTAAAACGATACAAAATCCGAGGTTTCATACCCTCAGGACTAGAATTACAATCGTTATTTACCTCAAGCCGACCAAATCTCTACTCCACGAAGCTCTTTCCCCTGGACTCGACATCCAATCACTCCAAATCTATTCACAACCAGAATTATACCATCAATATGCGCTAATGGGATTAATTCCACAAGAAAAACTATCAAATTAGACACAAATCCTGAAATCCACTCAAACTCGGCCCCCGAGCCCACGTCTCAAAATCCGACAAAAGTGACAAAACTAGAAAGCCCTTTCACTCACGAGTCCATACATACGAAATTTATCAATGTTCGACTCCATTTGACCCCTCAAATCTCAAATCAAACTCTCCGAAATCCCAAGCCCTAACCCCTCATTTTCACCCCTAATATTAACTAATTACAAAATCAAACAACAGGATTTTACCATAAACACGAGTATTAGGGCTCAAGTAACATACCTGAACGAAAACCCCCTTGAATCCCTTTTCAAATCACTCCCAAATGCTCCAAAACCGAATAAAAATGGTGAATAATGCACTACAATTCGCGAAGTGTGCAATATATACCTTCTACCCAGGTTTTTTGCACCTGCGGCCTATTTCTCGCGCCTGCGGGACCGCACCTGCGGTCAAGGCGCCGCACCTGTGAACTCCACTTAACTCACCAGCTTCCGAACCTGCGCCCCGGGCCTCGCACCTGTGGGCTCGTAGGTGCGGCCAAGCCTGCGCACGTGCGCTCCATCCTCAGCATTCCAAATTCCGCATCTGCGATTCACCTTCCGCGCCTGCGACCCTCGAACCTGCGGTTCCCACTCCACAGGTGCGGAAACATCATAAGCAGCAGCTTCAGCTGCATTATTCCACTTCCCAACTCTCCGTTAACCATCCGAAATCATCTCGACCCCTTCGGTGCCTCAGCCAAACATGCCAACACATACCATAATATCATTCAAACTTAGTCGAACCTTCAAATCTCTCAAAGCAACATTAAGACACCAAATTACCCTCAGATTCAAGCCTAAGAGCTCCTAAACTTCCAAATTCCGTAAACAACGCCGAAACCTACCAAATCACCTCTGAATGACTTGAAATTTTGCACACACGTCACAAATGATACTACAAACCTACTCCAACTTCCGAAATTCCATTCCAACCCCAATATCAAAATTTCCACTGCCGACAAAAATCGCCAAAATTCCAACTTTCGCCAATTCATGCCTAATTCTACCACGGACCTCCAAATCACATTCCGGACGCGCTCCCAAGTCCAAAATAACCTAACGGATCTAAGCAAACCATAAAAATCCAATTCCAATATCGTTTACTCATAAGTCAACTTCCGGTTGACTTTCCAACTTAAACCTCTAAATAGGAGACTAAGTGTCTCATTCCACATCGAAACCACTCCGGACCCGAACCAACCAACACGATATGATAAATACAGCTGAGGAACACAAAAGGAAGCAGACATGGGGTAAACGGGGTCATAACTCATGGAACGACCGGCCTGGTCGTTACAAAATATGGCTTGAGTATAGATCCATCAACTATCCTACAACAGTGTAAAAGAAACTAAGCAAAGATAAAAAAAATTATAAAGGGATTTTTTCTTTCCTGTACAATATTTGAAACTTATTTATCAAAATTGTCCACGTTTTGTGTATTATCCGCCCTAAATAAGTTTTCCTTACAATTTAAATACAATCCATTATTAGAGCCTTAAATTGAGGGATTCAGTTACACCTTTTTCCTTTTTTCTCTCCTCTGCTCTTTCCCTATCCTCTAACCAACCAGTGATGACCGTAACTTTGGTACTAATTTCCATACCAGAATTCAACCAAATTGTTCCAATCAAACCCCACATTCTGATATCTAAACAACAAATTGTATCACTTCACTACCAGCCTCATTTTTTCATACCATGGGATGCTCCTGTTTACACAAGAAAATGACGCTATTGTGACAAATTTCATCCTCAAACCTATCACCCGAGAACAAGTTTCCTTCTACCTCCCGTATGGTCAAATTTAAGCATTCATTTTTCATCCACTCGCCAAGGAATATTACGTGATCCGGACAGTTGTCGAGAAAATAATAAACCATATCGATTGAAATTGCTTAGGCTTAGCTCATTGTTGTCAAATAAGTTGGATATCAGAACAGGCTGGAAAAAGCTTTATCGAGTACCCTGAATTTCCTCATCTCCTATAATAAAAAAGGTGTTATTTATTGGATGATGATGCACAGTTAAAATGTATATAAAATATAAAACCTGTACAATAATCTGGGTGGAATGTATAGGTAATTTTCTGTATTTACGTACTGTATTTCTATAAGAATCGCTACATTTGATGGAGGTGCGAGAAAGAGGAGAGAGAATTTTTTTGTGTAATGTGGTATGTCCATCTTTATGATACATCTACAACAATATACTATAAACTAAAAATAAATTTCATACAAGTAATTATATATTATACAATTTATTTACAATTTGTCTACAATTTTCATACATCATGCTTACCCAGGTAAATACAACTACAACAACTTAAATATAATTTTCATACAAATTTTATGCAATATGTCTTTTGTCTATATTTTGTATATGATTTGTATATATTTTGTAAGTGGTGTTTTCTTCTTCCTCTCTGAAATTCCAATCAAAACTTCCTCTCATAAAATAATTTTGATATATATAAACAACTTTATGTAGAAAGATAGTATTTATAACATAAATACAAATTTCATACAACGATTCATACATTATACAACTATTTTTCAATTTTCATACAAAACTCAAATAAAAAAAAGTATATAATTACAATAGAATACAACTTAAATACATATTTACATACATTTTTAATACAATTTCGTAAGTATATTGTATGTCATGTCTTTTTTCGAGTTTCAATCTGAAATTCAGCTAAAATCAAGTCTAATCTTCACCAAACATCCTCAAAATTGAGATATAAACTCCAAAGAATATTTTTAATTGCTTGCAACAACACCCAATCCAAACAAACAATAGTTTTTAAAAATCCAAATTCGAATTCAAAGCTTTTGAAGTTTTTTAATTGCTGTCAATGGTGGAGAATCAAATACCTTCAAAAATTATTGACTGACAATTTCAATTCGAACATCAATTGTGCAACATGAAAGGAAGTTGCTGGAAAAAAAAAGAGAGGAAAAAAAGCAGAGAAAATTGGAGGAAGAAAATTGGGGAAAGAACAGAGAAGGATAGAACAAGAGAGAGAGAGAGAGAGAGAGAGAGAGAGAGAGAGAGAGAGAGAGAGAGAGAGAGAGAGAGAGCGCCCGCAGGGTGAGATGAATAACTGAAGACCGTGCTGGCACTTAGCATGTTGACCAAAAGGGATGTACACGAGAACAACTTTAAGCCTCTTAGAGGGCAAATTTCCGGAAATAACCCCGAAGCAGGGATGGGAATTTCCAAAGCCCGAAGCAGGACGACGAAGAGCACCTTAACTCCCCCTTCTAAATAAGTAGAATTTAAGGAAAACAGCAAAAAACATCGAGAAACATACATATTCAAATGATAGGAGAGGTAACAAGGACAACAACAAAACCCAGTAAAATCTCAAAAGTAGGGTCTGGGAAGGGCAGTGCTTACACAGATCTTATCTCTACCTTATGAAGGTGTAGAGGCTGTGTCCAATACACCAAATTCAAATGATAGGAGGGGTCAAATGATTATCTATATTGATAGTGAATGATATTCATGAGCCAGATACAACATAAATATATGAACCAAGAAGTGGAATGAAGATGAAAGTACAAGCCAAACTATAAGCAAAATGTGTGGCGTACCATGCACCAACCAATATAACCAAGTTAAACTGGAAACAAAGTCCTCCGCACAACGATCGCAAGCTTTAAAATATTACAACCAAGTCGAAAATTATAATGATTTTGCCCTCTTCTCCCTCAAAGTTAGAACGGCAAGTTCAATACCACGAAGAAACTTAAAGCACTCATCGAGTGATTTCACAACTTTTTTGCTGTCTTCTTTTCAAATTTTGGCATATGCATGCACGCCCAATGCATTCAAGAAACTTCACGTCTTTTTTACTTTTTGTTCACTCTTGTTTGGAGCGGGTTTCTGATGAATCGCCATCTTGAGTTTTCCCTAACTGCTTTACGCTAGCTTTGGCCTCTGCCAGGAATTTAGGATCAGGTTCATGTTTATCTGAGGGTTCTCTCATTGCCAAGCATATATAAAATGCAATAACCACATTGACCGATATGACGGCAACAAATCCACTCATTAATGTCATAGAATGGGGAGACATATCAGTTACACCTGTTCCAGAAGGACAATGGTTAGTATAGAATCATAATCCCATAAATAACTGATTGCATTCACAGGTCCAACATCGATGGTAGAAGTCCACTGTAAAAGCCATCTAGACCCAAAACCATTTAGGAGATGAGTATTACATTAGAGAAACCTTAAAAGGTCTACATATTTAACCCATAAAAGCTACTGTACCATGCATTTTATTATATTTTTTTTATATATAAAAATATTATAATAAATAGAGCAGGAATCAGCAAGCATTGATTGGGTAATCAACCAGATACGTGTCCTAGAAGCTCAGCACAGCTACACATGGCTGCACCAGGAGGCGAACTGGTCACAAATCCGTCATAAGTACCTGCTATAGTTCATCATCTTCCACTCTATCCAAGTTCTGGTCAATTAATATTTTTGAGAAAAAAATTCTGGTGTGCAATTTAAGACTAAATAAGCAAGGGGCACATTTGAGAGTGCACTCCTACCAAACTTACACCCCCAGCCAACAAAATAAGAATTCATCTTTTCTCATTTGAGTATTTGAAAAAGGTAAAAATACAATTAAAATTTTCTTCACAACTTCCCTATTTAACCATGACCAACCTCTCACATTCTCGAGCAGAGCTCAACATCAAATAATCACATAACAATCAGCAGTAAAACATGACTACTACTGTCGCCCTTTCTAATATCTCATTAATTCAAATGATAGACCATGTTCTGAGGCCAAAACATTATTGTCCCTGAATCCCAGACAAAGCACGAAGATGGACTTTGCCTTCCGATCCCGAGAATATATTGACCAAGATGGGTGAAGCAATTATATTCAAGCAACAGACTCTGGGGAAGCACATAGTTGAGCAATTAGTTGGCAAAAATCTGCCACATTTTTCCTTATGGCCCACAAACTGAATGCAAACACAAACTAAATACCACTGAGATCAAATGTAAAAGCACAACAAAGAAATAAAGGCAAGGTTCTCAAGCATAACAATAAAAAGAAAGGAATAATCAAAGATTTTGAATAATGAATAAGAAAGTATTCTAGTTATCTAAGACCTATCAATACCTACTTTAGTATGGCCATCAACTGTCATGTGTAATCTTTTATAAAGCAAAATTTGTATCAAGAAAATTAGGGAAAGCTCACCAGGAATTAAGTTGTGGTTAAAGGCGTACAAAATTGCAACGGGAGCTGCCCACATAATCAAAGATGTGATAAAGAACTTATTCACGACTCCCGCCATAGTGCTACCAAGCTGTGAAATAAAACAGAATGGATGAAGTATAACTTGATAAAATCATTTATGGAAGGCCAGAAAAAGAAAATCAATTAAAAGCACCTGAATCATGAAAAAAAGAAGGAAGTTCATAAAGTACTTTTGCTTCGAATGGAACATAATATGTCATTACAGGCAGAGGCGAATCCAGGATTTAAATTCTATGGGTTTAACTTTTAAGGGTTTTAAATTCTACTATTTTTGCGATTTAATAAATTTTTACTCCGCGTCTAAAGTTATTGGTTCAATTGAACCCGTTGGTAACACACTACATCCGCCCCTGATTACAGGCTGAAATCTCATCCAGAAGATTTTTCTTTTCCTTCCTATTTTGACTTCTTTGAAGTTTCTTTCTGTTGCCACAGCTGATAAAAAGACATTCTTTTAGACATTCCTATGAAGAAAAACGAATTATTCCCGGTAGATACTTTACCAGATCTTTCTTCTTCTTCTTTTTCTTTCAAACCCAACTTGCCTAACCTTGATAGTAATCAAAATTATTTCTCTACAGTGAAATAAACAGATTGTGTGTTAACTATCATAATTCCAGGATATGGGCCTTGGATCTTAGATCAGAAAATAGGTTCCAACATGAGTTTATGTGAATTTCATCTCAAGAACAGAAAAACTCAATAAACCCAGATAATAAATGCAGAAATAATGCAAAAAGATAACTAAAAATTGAATTTTTATGATAAATTAGAGTTTAGTTGATAACCCAATTTGCAATTTGATGATTTGGCAGTAGCGGAATTGCGGGAACAACAGCGAGACAGTGAAAAGACAAAAAAGAGGGAACTTACAAGTTGAATCTAGAGAGAGAAACAGCTGCAAAAAGAGTTAGAGTAGCATAGCAATTCGGTTTGATCTGAGTAGAAGTGTCAGCTATCCAATCTGAAAGAATTTCCGATTATATATTAACTCTGTTTTTTTTTTAAGAGGAAGGAGCTCTGCTGTCTGGCTGTCTGGGCTTTCTTATGTGGCTTTACCTTTGGTCTTGCCCTGCACAAAAAGAAAGAATATATATAGTCCCTAAAAGAAGATTAAAAAAAAAAAAAAATTGCTTAACATAAATGGTAAGTAGTACATTAAGTAGGGCGTTTGGACATAAGAATTGTAAAAATTTCGGAAAAAGGTGA
>NW_017672522.1:110222-115309 GCF_001879085.1 Nicotiana attenuata
AGAAAAAATTAAATACATACATGTGGGCTCAGCCCAGTACAAATAAAAAATGTAGAATAGTAAACCCATGACTAAGTAATTCCAACACCCCCCCTCAAGTTGGAGGGGGAGAACACCCCCAACTTGGAAAGAAGACCATGATGAGCAGCCCCAGCCAAAACCTTGGTGAAGATATCCGCGAGCTAAGTGGAGGAAGAAGTATGCAGCAAATGAATGAGGCCCTCAGCAAGTTTGGCGCGAACAAGATGACAATCCAATTCAATATGTTTAGTGCGCTCATGGAAAACAGGATTCCTCGCAATATGAATGGCAGCTTGGCTGTCACAAAACAATGGAACAGAAGGACAAGAGACACCCAAATCCAAAAGCAGCCTATGCAGCCAAGTAATTTCCCCAACAGCTTTACTCATAGCCCTATACTCAGCCTCAGCAGAAGACATAGACACCACAGGCTGCTTCTTAGACTTCCAGCAAACCAGACTACCCCCCAATAGCAGACAAAAAATAGTGACAGAGCGTCTGGTGTCAGGGCAGGCAGCCCAGTCACAATCACAATAAGCAGCCACAGAAAGATCAGAAGAGTTGTTGAAAAAAACACCAAAATCAGCAGTACCCTTGAGGTATTATAAAAGATGGAGAGCTGCCTCCAAATGGGGCAGGCAAGGAGACTGCATAAACTGAGACAAGTGTTGAACAGCAAAGCATATGTCAGGCCTTGTATTAGTCAGAAAATTAAGTTTGCCCACCAAGGATCTGTAAACTTCAGGTTTAGGGAGAGGAGTGCCCCCCTTGGCTTGAAGCTTAGCATTCAAAGGGAGGGAAGAGACCACATAAGCAACATCTGAACAGTGAAACTCCAAGGAAGGTCAGAAACAAATTTCTTCTGATGTAAAGAAACCCCATAATCTGAATATGACACCTCAATGCCCAAAAAATAACTGAGTGAGCCAAGATCTTTGATCTTAAATTGATCATCAAGGAAAGACTTTAAGGAAGAAATCTCAGCAGAATCAGTGCCTGTGAGGATAATATCATCCACATAAACGGCAAGTACCACAATAGAGTCACCAGAAACCTTAGTGAAGAGAGAGTAGTCATTAAGAGAATGATGATAGCCCCTAGAAGAAAGAGCCTGGGAGAGCTTGGCATACCATTGCCTGGAGGCCTGCCTAAGCCCATAAAGGGACTCGTGAAGTTTGCAAACCAACTGTCCAGAACTTGAAAGAGGAGTAACTGAGTAACCAGGAGGCAACCTCATGAAACCTCCTTATCAAGGTCACATGCAGAAAAGCGTTGTTGACATCAAGTTGGAAGAGGGGCCAATGCTTCTTCACTGCTACAGCAACCACTGTCTTAATAGTGGACATTTTCACCACAGGGGAGAAAGTATCATGGAAATCAATCCCTTCAACTTGGGTATCACCCCTGACAACCAATCTAGCCCTATACCTTTCAACAGTACCATCAGCCCTATGTTTGATTTTGTACACCCACTTACAACCAATAGGCTTCTTACCGGGAGGCAAGTCAACAATGGACCAAGTGCCATTGGCCTCCAAGGCTGCAAATTCAGCTCTCATGGCATCCTGCCACTCAGGCACAGAGGCAGCCTGAGAATAGGAGGATAGCTCAAACATTGGAGGAACGGATGTAGGAGGAGAAGAGGAAACAGAAAGAGAAGAAGAAGAGGAAAGTGGAAGTTGGCAAACATAATCAGAGAGATACCCAGGAGGATTATGTTCTAGAAGTCTTTCTAAAAGGGATAACAGCAGGAGGAGCAGAAGCAATAGGGGAAGAAACATGAAGTGGGGGGATAAGAGAAGGAGGAGAAGGAACATGGTCAAAAGACTGAAAAGTGGAGCTGGGAGGAGCAGAAACACAATCATCAGAAACAGAAGAAGAAGTAAAGGTGTAAGGGGTAGTAAATGAATCAGGGTTGACATGAGTCTGTTGTAGAAGATGAATCAACTGGGAATATTGTGCCTTTGTCAAACCAGGAACTCCAACAGATGGTTCAGAACAGTTGAGAGGACCAGTAGTTGAATCAGAAATACATTGCTGAGAGGAAGAGGAATCGACTGCCACATGTGCTGAAGCCTTTCTGGGACCAGAATTTTTAGTGAATTTAAAACCTTGTGGAAAACCATGTAGCTTATAGCATTTCTCAATACTGTGACCAGGCTTCTTACAATATTTGCAAATGATGGATGACTTCTGGGAATCAAAGCTCACTCTGGGAGCATATGGTTGTTTGGAAACCCCAACATTGAACGAGGCAGATTCTGAAGAAAAGTGGGAAGCAGCAGACACCTGCCTCTGTTTCTCATCACTCAAAAGAATACTGTACACAGTGTCAATGGAAAGAAGAGGCTTTATCATGAGTATGTTGCTCCTAACTTGCATATATGTATCATTGAGTCCCATATGAAATTGATAGACCCTCTGTTCTGCCTCAGACTTGACATCACCACCACATGTACACCTATTGTCTGAGTTAGCAGACAAGGACACAAGCTCATCCCAGAGCTGCTTTAGCTTGTTGAAGTATGCAGCTATGTCAAGAGAGCCCTGAGAGATATGAGCTATCTCTTTTTTCAATTCAAACACCCTTGCACCATCAGCTTGCCCATACCTAGCCTCAAGTTCCTTCCAGATGTCTGTTGCATACTCAGAATACACAACAATGCGGTGAATGTCTGTCACGACCCAGATTTCCCACCCTTGGGAGTCGTGATGGCGCCTACTAATGAGAGCTAGGCAAGCCAAATTTAATTACTTTTTCATTAATAGCATAATCCCTTTTAACACTTATCGGCAATAATACAAAAGCAACGAAATTAAATAATAAGCCGAAGTCTTAATATTATAGAAAACTGAATAGAAATGCGGAAGATTCAACCTCCAAACAAGCACAAGCTTATCGCCAAATCTCTCTTCTATTACGAAGACTGCCCGGTCGTGAAGCTTATCCAGGAGATGTTTTTTATTAACAAAAGCCTCTACCCAAGACTGGTGTCACAATACTCACGAACTACTAAGAATACTAAATACAACATCTGAAAGAGAACATAAACTGTTTGTCTCGAATACAATGAGATAACAGACAGAATAAAGGATAGGGGAGACGCCGGGACTGCGGACGCCTGCAAGGCTACCTCGGGTCTCTCTAGACTGAAGGCCTGCTCCCACACTACTGCTGCTGCTGTCCGAAACCTGGATCTGTGCAAAATAGCACAGAGTGTAGTATCAGCACAACCGACCCCATGTGCTGGTAAGTGTCTGGCCTAACCCCGGCGAGGTAGTGACGAGGCTAGGACCAGACTCCAGATAAACCTGTGCAGATATATATACAAGTACAACGGAGAAGTAGCAAGAAAATAACAGTTAAAGCTGGGGAAGGGAGCATGCTTCAAGGGCAACAGATAGAAATAAAATATCAGGTAGAATAGCACGTACATCTACAGTTTAACTTCTAGCAATAAATGAAAAGATAAGGCAACTTTCATATTCAACTCATCTTGTTGCAGGCGTGCAACCCGATCCCATTTCTCAATATCACTCGTGGTAGGCGTACCACCCGCTCCCATTTCAATATCACTCGTGGTAGGCGGACCACCCGCTCCCATTTCAATATCACTTGCGGTAGGCTTACCACCCGCTCCCATTTCAATATCACTTGTGGTAGGCGTACCACCCGCTCCCATTTCAATATCACTTGTGGTAGGCGTACCACCCGCTCCCTTTACTTTCAACATAATACACCATACAATCCCGGCAAGGGAACAATCAAAACTAATACTCTTCCCGGCAAGGGAACAATAATAACAAGTCAAACATCCCGACAAGGGAGCGTCAGCTATAACCAATCCTATTCAACTTCTTCTTGGCACAATTAATACCAATATTCAGTCACAACTTTCATAGGATCAAACAAGGGTACACAAGTATCAAATTAAGACTCACGGTCATGCTCGACACCGACGCATGGATACTCGTCACCATGACCATACGTCGTACTCAACACAAAACAAGTAGCAATTATGACTCAACTACTAATCCCTCAAGCTAGGGCTAAACCAAACACTTACCTCGATGTTTTGAACTCAACTCAAGCCTCAACTATAGCTTTACCCCGTGATTCCACCTCCAATCCGCTCGAATCTAGTCACAAGTCACTTAATTACTTTAACAAACACTAAATGAATCAATTTGAATGCATAAAAATGAATTTCTCAAAGTTTTTCCCAAAAATTCCAAAATCGCCCGGCCCACGTGGTCAAAACTCGAGGTTCTAACAAAACCCGGTTACCCATTCCCCCACGACCCAAATATGTGATTTGATTTGAAATCGGACCTCAAATTGAGGTCTAAATCCCCAATTTTAGAAAAACCTAGGTTTTACCCAAAACCCCCAATTTTACCTATGAAAATCATTGATTTTAAGTGGAAAACATGTTAAATGATGTTAATTATTGAAAGAATTGAGTAAAAATCGACTTACAATTGATTTGGAATGAAACTTGTTCTTGAAAAATCGCCTAAGGAGTTTGGATTTTGAAAGAATGGTGAAAAATGGTTCAAATTCGACAAAGTATAAAATTTGTTGGGCCTCAGATATGGGAATTGCGAACGGGGGTTCGCAACCAAATATGGGAAATGCGAAGTCATGTTCGCATTTGCGAACACTGAGCAAAAACAAGGGCATCGCATTTGCGACACTTATGTCGCATTTGCGATAGTCCAGACTCCGCATTTGCGAGCCTGAAGGTCGCATTTGCGACTGGCTCACTTTCGCATTTGCTAACCAATTGTTCGCATTTGCGACCCATCTACAATCTTCCCTTCCTCGCATTTGCGATGCCAGGCTTGCATTTGCGAGCTCACATTTGCGAGGCCTGCTTCGCAAATGTGAAAATTGCAGGACTGAATGCACCAGATTTTCTCTAAGTTCAAAATGCACTCCGACACCTATCCAAAACTCACCCGAGCCCTCGGGGCTCCAAACCAAACATACACACCACCTCAAAATCATCCTACGGACTTATCCGTGCGATCAAATCGCCAAAACAACATCATATACATCGAAT
>NW_017672522.1:117497-117821 GCF_001879085.1 Nicotiana attenuata
AGAAAAAATTAAATACATACATGTGGGCTCAGCCCAGTACAAATAAAAAATGTAGAATAGTAAACCCATGACTAAGTAATTCCAACACCCCCCCCCAAGTTGGAGGGGGAGAACACCCCCAACTTGGAAAGAAGACCATGATGAGCAGCCCCAGCCAAAACCTTGGTGAAGATATCCGCGAGCTAAGCGGAGGAAGAAGTATGCAGCAAATGAATGAGGCCCTCAGCAAGTTTGGCGCGAACAAGATGACAATCCAATTCAATATGTTTAGTGCGCTCATGGAAAACAGGATTCCTCGCAATATGAATGGCAGCTTGGCTGTCA